>NC_048284.1:1579328-1665495 GCF_009762535.1 Notolabrus celidotus
TCCCTGTGACTTCCTGTGAATCTTTAAAAAGTCTTAAATCCATCTTTCATCAGACTTGAAAATGTTAAATCAGCGCTCAGAGAGTTCATACGCTGGTCGTCTCTTTTTTTCCAGCTCCTGAACTGAAAACATAAAAACATGAATCTGACCTCAGTGATTCAGGTTCCTTATTTAGAAAGCGTTTCTGCGGCTGTCGGGCTGCTGATAAGAAATCCTGGAAACCGTCCAGAGTTCCTGAAAAGCAGAAAGCAGCGTCGCTCTGCGGAGGAATCCACCGAGCTGTTGATTGTTTGGAGATGACGAGAGGGTGAAAGAGAGAGGAAGAAGAAAAGAAGGAGAGAGGAAATGTTTCAACCTGAAACCGAATGAAACGCTCGTCAATCTCAGGAAAAATTGATCTGAGTGTGTTTATGCTGACGGGATTAACATTCCTCCACAGCAGCAAGCAGAACACATTTCAAGCCGTTAGTGATTCTCTCAGTTTTATCTGAAAGTCTGATCAGGAAGAGTCAAATTATAAGAGCAGACTTCATTTTTAAAATCTCTTTAAAATTCTGCTTTGTATCATTTTTAATTATTTCATTGAAATCTCTGGATAAAAAAAAGTTAAATAATTAGAATTAAAAGACCTCTACATTCATCACTGGACACTCACTCCTCTGAATGAAATCATTTGTCAGGTTAAATGTTCTTTTTCGTTTCTTTAGTTATCCATTAAAACTTGTAAAATGTTAAATAACTTCAGATTTTGTTCTGAAATTTTCAAAATGAATAAATTATTCGATAATGAAAGCAATTCTTCTAAAACAGAAAATCAATCTGAATATTTGAGAAGTTTAAAATTAAACTAAATCAGCTTTGATTTACACGAAACAGGACTCCTTATTCTGCGTTCTTACATAGAAATATTAAATTTTGCAGCAGCTGAGCGCTCAAATATTAAAAAAGTTTCACGAAAAAACCTGAAAAACATTTGAAAATGTAATAAAACAATAAAACTGTCTTTTGCACTTTTTAGATTTGAGGATTTCTTTAAATTTTAAAGATTGCAGTGGTCAGATTCTATAACTAATAATACATATATATATATGTATGTAAGATGAGCTTATTTTTTACCTCTTTAATTTTAGAAAAGAATTGTTACTTTATAGGCTCTTGTTTGCTTTATATATTTATTTTGCACTTTGTCTACTCTGTTACTGTGACACTTGAATTTCCCCGTTGTTGGATGAGTAAAGGAACCTCTTATCTTATTTAAAGACAGGACCAAATCAGCACAGATGATACAAAATATTAACATTTTTTAACATTTTAGTCCCCTGACTTCTGCTCAAAATAAGAAACATCCTGCTGCTTTAAAGTGACTCATGAGAGAGAAGGTTTCTCACTGGAAAGTTTGAAAAATGTGAAAAAAGAAGTCAACAGATAAACTTCAGATGAAGATGTTTTTACTCATTAATGGAGGAGAGGTGTTTTTGTTCCATACATGTTTCACTCCTTCATTTAATTCTTCCTGTCTCTGTGATTTATTTAGAGATGGTTATTTAAAGAAATGTGATGTTTTTGTTATTTTCTGAGCAGATACTCCAACAAAAAACCTCAATAATATCCATGAAGAATAAACTTTAATTCAAGTTTAACTTGATTTTATAAAAGCAACAAACTGTGTTAAAAAAGGCACAAAGAGTCACTCGTCTGACTTCAGTGTTTGGAGGTCAGGGATTAAATGTTAGAGCAGTGAGAGCTCGTCTGTGCCGTTCAGTTACACTTAAATCTGAGGGAGAGATACTCAGTGTATGTTGGGACTTTTTCAAATTCTCTGTTAAACCTTTTTATATGTCATGTATTTCCATTTTTTAGTGTTGTTTTTATGTATCCAAAACTTTAAATCTTTCATCATCACACTCAAACAAACAAACTTTTAGATAAATAAAGAGTTAACATGTTAACAGTGTTAAATAATATCCTTTAAATGATGTCAGTATAAAGGACAGGGAACACAAAGATGTGTTTTCTAAACGTAAATATTATATTTTATACAAATTGGAGCATTTTAATTACCTTAAATAAAGAATGTATTCAACTATTAAATAAATACCATGACAACAGAAACATGAGAATATGAGATACGAGTAACAAAAAAGGTTAACTATTTTCAAAACTCCAAAAACATTTTATTCAACTTTATTCAAGTATTTTGTAAAACTGAAAGAAATCACATTATATATATTTTTATCATTATAAATTTATTTTAATTTCTTTTTCTTTTATAAAAAATGTTTTTGCGTTCATTGAAGTGTTTGTTGGAAACTGATTTTTTTTTAACTCAATCATTTCTTTAATTTTTTTTAATGCATGGTGTGATTTTTTTCAATGTTCAGGAAAATGTTTTATTTTTGTGTTCCTTGATTTGTTTGTATGTTTAACCATCAGGGCCGCCTTACCCCACCCCCTGTATGTAACCTAAACTAATATAATTAACAAACAGGACTGGTGCCTCTCAAAACATTAATACATCAAAAATTAAATATAATTCTTAATTAATGAACTCGCCTTTAATAAAATAACTAAGTGAAGCTATTTTATGTAAGAATCGTTTCAATCTGTGTCCTTCAAAACCACTGAAAAAATTCCTCTGATAGAGACACTTTAATATTATCTATAAGCACACATTATTATAAGTAATAATTAAATCTGAATAAATATAAAGACAGAAGAGAACAAATTAAAATAAAGGAAATGATGAAAAGTTGAAAAGAAGGATTAAATAAGGTGTGATAATTCTTTTAACATTTTAGTTTTTTTTATATCTGAATAAATATTTCTGCTGAGTCATCAAAAATGACTCAAAATATCAGTTAAACTGTATTTTTTATTGATCATCTTAACTACAAGAAAGTAACACACAATTGTTAAATACCAATCAAAAGAGACTGAACAGAAATTAAAGCAATAACAGTGTTGTAATGTTTTAACAGAAAGTCAGACTGAAGTGATAAAACAAAGAAAAGGTTTATAAATAAAGACTCAAAATTAAGATGAAAAATTAGATGTTAAATTTAAACAATAATCGATTAAATGTGTGTTTTTAACATTATATAAACTTAATATTAGAGTATATATAGAGAGTTTTAGATAGATGCTTCCAAGCTGAAGCTTCGTTTTAACGGAAACTTTAAATGAAATGAAACCCTGAATTTTCACTCAGTTGATCCAGTTTGTGTTTTTAACTCTGAGATGACAAAAACCTGAAAATGTTAACCTGCTTTATTTAACCTGTGACGACATTTTACCCCACAACTGCCTACCCAGCAGCCTGTGTGTGTGAAGTGTGTGTATGGTGTGTGTGTGTGTGTGTCTGAATGTAAACAAGTCCACACGTGCTGCTGAGCCCCGCCCCCTCCTCCTCTTCCTCCTCCCTCACATGTCTGCTGCAGGACTGGGTCACTGGGTTCAGAAACATGACGCTCTCCACCCTCTGCCGTTAGCCTAGCTTAGCATAAAGAATGGAAGCAGAGGGGAAGTGTTAGCATGGCTCTGTACAAAGAAGAAAAGCACACCTCCAAAGACCTCTGGCACATGTTTCAACTCAGATACATGATATAGATTTTGGACATTTTGATCCTTTATTGCATTTCAAGTAGAAAAAATATATATACATTGTTTAATTAAAAATATATGTCCCCTTAAATTTGATGCAGTAACATGTTTGAAAGGACCGTGTGTTGCATCATCTCTTCTTTAACAACACTCTGTTAACGTTAGTGAACCCAGGAGACCAGGTTCTGGACTTTAAAGTGTCTGTTTTTAATGCAGTGACTTCCACAACAGAGTCAAGTCTGTGTTAATGCAGTGACTTCCACTACAGAGTCATGTCTGTTTTTAATACAGTGACTTCCACTACAGAGTCATGTCTGTTTTTAATACAGTGACTTCCACAACAGAGTCAAGTCTGTTTTTAATACAGTGACTTCCACTACAGAGTCATGTCTGTTTTTAATGCAGTGACTTCCACTGCAGAGTCATGTCTGTTTTTAATGCAGTGACTTCCACTACAGAGTCATGTCTGTTTATAATGCAGTGACTTCCACTGCAGTCATGTCTGTGTTTAATGCAGTGACTTCCACTACAGAGTCAAGTCTGTTTTTAATACAGTGACTTCCACTACAGAGTCATGTCTGTTTTTAATGCAGTGACTTCCACAACAGAGTCATGTCTGTGTTTAATGCAGTGACTTCCACTGCAGAGTCATGTCTGTTTTTAATGCAGTGACTTCCACTGCAGAGTCAAGTCTGTTTTTAATACAGTGACTTCCACTGCAGAGTCATGTCTGTTTATAATGCAGTGACTTCCACTACAGAGTCATGTCTGTTTTTAATGCAGTGACTTCCACTACAGAGTCATGTCTGTTTTAATGCAGTGACTTCCACTACAGAGTCATGTCTGTTTTTAATGCAGTGACTTCCACTACAGAGTCATGTCTGTTTTTAATGCAGTGACTTCCACTACAGAGTCATGTCTGTGTTTAATGCAGTGACTTCCACTACAGAGTCATGTCTGTTTTAATGCAGTGACTTCCACTACAGAGTCATGTCTGTTTTTAATGCAGTGACTTCCACTACAGAGTCATGTCTGTGTTTAATGCAGTGACTTCCACTACAGAGTCATGTCTGTTTTAATGCAGTGACTTCCACTACAGAGTCATGTCTGTTTTTAATGCAGTGACTTCCACTACAGAGTCATGTCTGTTTTTAATGCAGTGACTTCCACTACAGAGTCATGTCTGTTTTAATGCAGTGACTTCCACTACAGAGTCACGTCTGTTTTTAATGCAGTGACTTCCACTACAGAGTCATGTCTGTGTTTAATGCAGTGACTTCCACTGCAGTCATGTCTGTTTTTAATACAGTGACTTCCACTACAGAGTCATGTCTGTGTTTAATGCAGTGACTTCCACTACAGAGTCATGTCTGTTTTTAATACAGTGACTTCCACTACAGAGTCATGTCTGTTTTTAATGCAGTGACTTCCACTACAGAGTCATGTCTGTTTTTCATGAAATTGCTGAAATTGAATTAATCTAATTTGAAGTGTTTGGGTTACAGGTGGAATGTTAAATCTTTCACAATAGAGAGCTGGGTGTGTCTCATAGTTTCAGTTTAAAGGAACCTGTTATAAAGTAATAAACACTCAGACTCAGCACAAAAGGGTGTTTCCTGTTTGTGTCTGACAGGAAGTGGTCATTAATCCCTGCGAGTGCCCTCGGTCGGGTCAAACGATGTTTTCAAGCCACAAAGGAAAAAAAAGAGCTGAGGTGTTTTTATACAGAAACAGAATGAAAACACGGCGGTCACAAAGTGGTACCTCTTATCTCTTGGCTAGATTTTGAGATACATACATACGACTCTTTAATTCATCCTCTTTTTTTAAATGTGTGCACAGATATATTCAAACATTTATATGCAGTTAGCTTCATTAATAATCAAACTGCCTTTACAGATATGTGGAGTTAATTATTATTTTTTAAAGCTCCTGTGAGGAACTTTTGCTTTGTGTTGACTTTGGCGCCCCCTGTGGACAAACTGGTACTCTCATCTGTTTGCTGATTTGTCCTGTACTCGTGCGAGTTGGGTTTTCTTTCTGAAAACGTACACATGCTGTATTTTAACAGTCAAATATATACCACATATTGAGAGTTTTAGTTGTTAAACATGTAAACTAATGTTTTGGTAATGTGTAGTTTATCACTTTTGTTTGACACCTACCCTGCAGCAGCAGTTTCAGACATTAAAAGCGGCATTATAGGAAAAGTGTTTTATGCTGATGATGGTCCGTTTTGCTTTTTCAGCTCATGAAGAGGTTACAGTTTTAATTTCAGTCTGTTTCAAAACCATCAGAAAAATTCCTCACTGGAGCTTTAATTTCTGTCCTCCCACACAAACCCAAAAGTCCTTTTAACATTCATGAAAACAACATTTCCTGAAACAGAAATGCAAATATGAAATGTCTAGGAGATTGTTGTGCTCAGACAAAACAACCTGAACCCAACTTTAATCCTCTTTCACATGTTGGATGCATTTATCTCTGCAGAGTGGAACATTTGCCTCATTTGTGTGTTTGAGTGTGTGTATCTGTGGTTTTGGACGCAGTTGTGGAAAAGGATTTTTTGATGACACATTAGCTGTGGACAGGAAATGAGAGCAGAGCGATACAGGAAGTGTTTGTTGATGTTGCTTTAATGCTGCCTCAGCGTAAAAAAAAAGAACAAAAAAACCCACAAATAAATCCTTTCTACAAGGTCGGCTTAAAAACACGAGGTCAATGTTAAATAAGTACAGGGAGGACTTTTTATAGATATTATGTGAGGTTTTAAGAAAGAATATGTGACTGTGAGGCAAAAAATGAGAGTGGGGAACTTTTTAAAACATATTATATATATTTATTTAATCTATTTAAAGAAGAGAACAGAAACTAACAAAACAAAGGAGGCATGAAAGGCAATTTTAAGAAATAAAAGTAAATGATTGAATAAAGACATGAAAAGACATAAAGTTTGCATATTGTTGGAGATTAATTGGTTTTAAAACTGTTCTCACACTGAGACTTTTCTTTAAAACTACAAGTGTTCATTCCTCACATAAATACTTTACTTTTCTATCTTGTGATAGTTTAACCTCAGAAAACAGAAACACTGGCTGTGTTTGAATCTGGGGTTCAGATCTGTAACCCTAAAGCAAACTGTGAGCTTAAATCTAAGCTGAGACTTTCTGGGGTGGATGGTTTTACAGAACCAGTCTCCATCGAGGCGAGACGAGGAGGTGAGTCTGTGCCCGTCGGGATGAGGACTTCAGAGCTCTGCCACACTGGTAGGTCCAACATCTTTAAATATTCATTTCTTATTTCTTTATTTTGCCTGATGCCTTTTTTCTTTCATTCATTTTTTTGATCTTACACTTTCAGTTTTGTTTTAATTTTCCTTTTCTTTTGTTTTATATTTTTTCTTAAGGACATATTTCTTTTCAGAAATAAATTTGCCTTGATATAGATTGAATTAATATTAGTTTCACAGCTGTCATTTTACTGTAAATATCACTAAATGACTCAATACTATGTTTAAATCTCAGGTTGTTATCATGAATAGGTTGAACATAAAAAAAATGTCTTTAATTTAAAGGTTTTTTTTAAATCTAACTTTGGAATAAACCTGACAAAAAAGCAAAAGCAGACTATAATCAAAACTTTTTAAAAATCAGAAGTTGTCCTGAGTTTTTTGGGGAGGGTAAAACTGTAAATTTTCATATTGGAATTATTATTATTTCAGGATATTGAGTCCAAACATAAGAAAAATTATGCTTTCAAAATTGGCATGCAAGACTGTAATGTTTATATAATATTATTGTAGATATGTAGAAACACAGTAAGATGATAAAAATGTCAAAATGAGGACGTAATGTCAGAATAAGCTGAAGCAGTAAAGGAGCTCAATCCTTCAGAGTCTTGTTGAAGTGGACAGAGAGTGGAGAACAGGACAGAGTGTAACTGTAAGTTAAGAGAGAAAAAAGGAAAAAAGTTGCTCTGACTGCACGCTCCCCGCTCCGCCTTCCTCTTCCTGGACAGCAGACGGAGTGTGACCTACATTCAAGTGACCCCACCCACCCTGGACGCCCCCCCCCCCCCCTCTGTCCCCCTCTACATACATACCCCGTGTGGGTGTGTCGGTGGTCGTTGAGGTCGTTGCTGTTTGCTCTGAAGAGTCACATCTGCTGCCCCGATCACGCTCTTCAAGGCTTGAGCGAGACATTTCAGGAGACTGGGATTAGGGATTAAAAACCAGACCTGCTCCGGGACTAAACTCTGGGACTGAACAAAGAAAAGTCAAACATTACTTTAACTTCTGAACTACACTTGATCACTAAATGTGGAGTCACTGGATGAACTCAACTTAACTTTGGGAAGAAGTCCTTGGAAAAAAAATTAGGTACCAAACTTTTGGACTTAAATTGAGGACCAGACTAAAGGCGCCCACACACTCAACCTAGCTGCTCCAAACTGTGCAGAAGCTCAACTGTCCCCCCTCCCCAGTCCCTCCCTGGTCTGCCCTCACATTGCTCCAGACCCAACTAGCCCTGAGCACGATTAGGCCTTCGACAAAGCAGAGCCCTGTTAATATAATGACTCAGCAGTGGTTGCAGACATGTCGAGCGATGGACCCGTCTGATCGTTTCATTTGTGTTAAATTCTCCAGACTTCATCCTCGTCACCTTGTGGGATGCTGATTGATGACGTGCATGCTGTGGATTAACTCGCACATATTACACTCCGGTGATCGTTAACTCTCCTCCTTCTGCAGGAGTCACTTCCTTCACCCTCTTTCTTTGACAGAAGTTGAATTTCGTGGCAATAAGAGTGGTTGCATTATTATAAGTCGTGTCCACGAACCAGACTTTGGGGGCGAAATAAGGTTGGGCACAGTAAGGACTTCCTGGTGTGGGTGTGCCTTGAAGGGACTAAGGACTAATCTCAGAGACTGAACTTAAAAATGGGGAACAAGATGACCTAATTTCTTAGGACCAAGTCCCAAGGGTACTAATCTGGTTAACCAAACTTTGGCACTAGACTCTGGGTCTCATCTCATCTTTCTGTAGCCACAACAAAGTTTTGGGTGGTGTAAATTTGGCTACACCCCCTGACGTAAGCAGTACTTTCTTCTAGCCCAACAAGGAGTTGGTGCTACTCTGGAACCAGTTTTTCTTGCTGAGGGGCCAGTCCTTTGGTGGTCTAAACACAAAGAACTGGTTCAAGATTAGGCACTGGCTGGAACTGTCATGGTGGAAAAGGGTCTTAACACAGGACTTCCCCCAGAGACTTTCGGCAAAAATAGAAGTCTTGTGTATAGAATGGAGCGGATCCAGTGGAAGTTAACACATTGACTAGAATACAAACCTATCAGATTCGGCACCATGACGGATCAGGGATGGACCGGACACTGATCCGGTGGAATTTGGTCGCAAGTGACTACACCCTGGGACTGGACTCTGTCCTCAACTTTAGGGATTAACCCTGGGACTAAACTGTGGGACAAGCCAACTTTACTTGGGAGGTAAACTCAGGGACCTGCTTAGGGGACTAAACTGGCAGTCTTAACTCAGAAACTAAACCAGGAGACTTATTCTAAGACTGAACTTAGGGACTAACCACAGGGCAAAGCTTAGGGACTTACCTGTGAGACAAATCTCTTTGGTACCCACCTTTGGGACTACATTGAGGACCAAACTTAGAGACCTATCTCAAGGACTTAGCTCTGGGATTAAACTCAGGAGTTAAACTTTAGGACCAATCCCGGTCATTTATCCTTAGGTCTAAACTTGATGACAGAGCTCTCTGAGAACTCATGTCAGCGTTTACAGTCACATCCAAAAAAGGCTGAGTTAGCCATTAACTTCAGTGTGAAGCTAACCTCAACATGTGAGTAAACTGACACACACACTTTAAAAAAGGCTGATGATCTCTTTCTTCAGCAGAGCTTTTTTGTCCCTTAATAACGTCTTTATTTGTAGAGTGGATCAGTGAAACAGAGAAGTAGCGGTATGATCCTTTAACTGATGATTTCAGAGACCTGTAGCAGCTGAACTGTCACCGCCGAACGTGAACGTGAGCAGTGTGAGTGTGAGTTTGTGCCCGGAGGGGGCAGGGGTAGTTCTTGGAGGTCTGATTCTTGGAAGTCTTGAAGAAGGAACGACCTTTGACCTCACAGTTATGTGCAGGGTCACAACCTCGCAAATTCACCCACACAGCAGAGCAGAGGATTACTTCTGCCTCTCAGGGATCTTTACTCTGTGTGGTGATTTCACTGATGCCATTATCCTGAGGGGCTGGAGATGAGCAGCAGAACAAACAACACATGTTTACACTTCTAAATATTTTCAGGACCCACACTAACAGAAAATACTAAAAACACATACATAGAAAAATTACAGCTAAGTTCAGTTTTATCCTTACACCAGGTTTTAAGTCTTTGACAGGAGAAGTGGTAAAGGATGGCTTAAAAGACTCTTACAGACCGATCTAAGCCCAAGAGTAACATAAACATGTTGCTGTAGTCTGAGTATTATCGACCAATCAACAGTCTGTATGGAGAGCAAAAGCAGGAGGAACACAATCCAGCGTAGTGAGATCCCTGTGATGATTTCTATCTCTCTATAAACAGATCTCTGCATGAAGAGCAGCTAACAATCTGTTCTAGATCAAACATTTACACTGAGACACAAACCTGCTTGATGCTGTGTCACTAAAGACAATCAGCGTTTAGATTTCCTGACTTCCCTGAACGCAGCATCAGAAATGATGGATCCCACCTCCATTCAACAAACAAACATTGTAGACGTAGTTTTCTTCTCCTCTTGAGGACAGACCTGACAAAGCTTTTTACTTTCAGCTACAACTAACCTGTAATTACAGATTCTGATTCAGAGACATGTTGAATCTGGATCTCAGGGTCTGGATTCTAGTCTGAGGAGGGTTCTGGTCTCTGTCTGTAGTCTGAGTAGTATCCACCAATCAGGTGTCAGCAGGAGAAACAGTCTGTATGGAGAGCAACAGCAGGTGTTCTAGAATTCTGACATCATCAAAGACAGAGTTCCAGAATTCTGTCTTTGATGATGTCAGAGTTCTGTCTTTGATGATGTCAGAATTCTGTCTTTGATGATGTCAGAGTTCTGTCTTTGATGATGTCAGAGTTCTGTCTTTGATGATGTCAGAATTCTGTCTTTGATGATGTCAGAGTTCTGTCTTTGATGATGTCAGAATTCTGAGAACAAATGGAACATTCTGTGAAGAAGGTCAGACCTAAAAAAAACATCAGTGTCTCTAATCGTCTTTCATAGACCTCCATTCAACAAACGAACATTGTAGATGTAGTTTTCTTCTCCTCTCGAGGACAGACCTGACAAAGCTGGACTTTTTTTTTTTGGACATCACAAGAACATCAGTTCCTGTTTCAGGTTCATACCGCTGAAGGACGTCAGAGGGAAGCCTCTGTGGAACTGTTTACAGTGAAGCTGAGACTCAACACAAACATATGAACAGGCGCTCCTTTGCCAACATATCTGGATGGTTGAGTCTCAGTTTCACTGTAAACAGTTCCACAGAGGCTTCTCTCTGGCTTCCTTCAGCGGTATGAACCTGAAACAGGAACTGATGTTCTTGTGATGTTCTTTAATTAACGGGTCTTCAGTTTGCTGAAATAACAACATCATGATGCAGATTACTCCAAAGTCCAAAGTCAAGCTTTGTCAGGTCTGTCCTCAAGAGGAGAAGAAAACTATGTCTACAATGTTTGTTTGTTGAATGGAGGTCTATGAAAGAGGATTAGAGACACTGATGTTCTTTTAGCTCTGACCTTCTTCACGGAATGTTCCATTTGTTCTCAGAATTCTGACATCATCAAAGACAGAATTCTGACATCATCACAGACAGAATTCTGACATCATCAAAGACAGAATTCTGGAATTCTGTCTTTGATGTCAGGATTCTAGAACACCTGCTGTTCCTCTCCATACAGACTGTTTCTCTCTCAGTAGCTTATTTACTGTGAAACTGAGACTTACCACAAACAGAAGAACAGTGTTACCCTGGGGGATGTAATGAACAAAGTAGTGACTGTTTATTTTGCAGACATATGAAAACACGGCCTCTTCTCAGGTTGTGTTCTTTGCTCTAAACAACTCAGCACACAGAAAAAGGAAGTCTTGGTCAGAAGTTGTTTGCTGGAAACACCAACATACAGAGGAGTCGGCCATTGTTCTTGGAGGCATGCATCATTGTTGGATGATAAGTTGATGGATTCAGAGATGACTGTTTGTTTGAATCAAAGGGGAAATCAGATGTTTATGGTTCAGAGGTCCGGTCATGATTTGGGAGTCGTCTGTACGCTGATGACAACCTGTTGTTTGTTGGAGCTGTTTGTCCGGATACTGAAGACTCAACACACATCACTGTTGTTTTCAAAACATCAGCAACAAGTAGAGAGGAGAGTCGGGTTTCTTTGAACATCAGCTCTCTGTGCTGCACATTTCAGATTCAGTGAGGATGTTTTAGAACGGTGGATTCTATGAAGGAGGTTGTTCAACTTTCTTTAAATTGAAGGGAGATGAATGTTTTGTGCACAGACATGAACACAAAATGGGAAAATTCCACCTTCTTTCTTTCCTCCCAGAATGCACTGCACTTCCTCTGATCATGAGTTTGGTTGCAGGTTCTTTGCTCTGACTTCATGCTGCAAACAGCTGCCTGGGCTGAGCTTGGTCCTCTGATTTCCTCCCTGCACAAGTCTGGGAGTGTTTTCTGCCTGGAAACCGTTTTTCATGGACGGACCGCCTGTGTGTTTTCCCTCTTTCCCTTTTTTTTTATTTCGCAACCTCGCTGAACTTGAAAATGAAAATGAACTCACGTCACCCCTGCCTGCTGCCAGATCCTGCTTTTGTCCCAGTTTTCCTCTCTGAGTGTCTGTGCTGAGTTTACTCTCTCTCTCTCTCTCTCTCTCTCTCTCTCTCTCTCTCTCTCTCTCTCTCTCTCTCTCTCTCTCTCTCTCTCTCTCTCTGCAGACAGTTACAGCAGCAGCATGTTGAGCTAACTCACTTTGAATAAGGAAGCTGTTTATGTAGTTTGTGAACGAGCTGCACGCGGAAGCAGCCCGCCGCCGCCGCCGCTTAGAGGTGTTTTAAGGGCGAGCGGGTGATCTGAGGCCGGCCGACGGAAGACTTCTCTGCTTCTGTTAAACACTGATAGATGAAGCATCACATCACACTCAGCTCTTTGTCTGCCTCCTTCTCAGACTAGATGACGTATCACCCTCCCTCACCTCCACCTCCACCTCCACCTTCCTCCCCCCCCTGTCTGTTGATGATGATGATGATGGTAGCTCGACCTCCAGGCTCCTGCGGCAGCTAAAAGGGTTAACATGCAGCCACAACAAAGAAGCCGGTGCTGGGCCGGCGTGTGCACGAGTGTGTGAGGGAATGGGGGAGGAAGGGGGAGGCGGGAGGCAGGGGGGTGCGCTCTGGCTGCCTTCTAGCCCCGCCCTGGACTTCTTTATTGGAGAGGCTGTTTACAACCTCGACGCATAGGAGTCCCCGGGTTCATCGGCCCGGTGGGGAGGGGGTGAGGAGGATGGGGGAGGAGGAGGAGGAGGAGGAGGGGAGGTAGTTGGACTCACAAGAGAGCATGGAGGAAAATGGTACAGGAAGAAGACAATAATGAAACATGTTGAGGGCCTCAGAGCTGCAGGATTTCTTTCCGCCTTTGTTTGGTCCGTCACTTCTTCGCTCTTTATTTTCCGTCTTTGTTTCTCTCTCTTCATCGTTGGAGCAGAACGTGAAGGGAGGACGAACCCTGTGGACTTTCCTCTGCAGCAGCCAGACCCACATGTCCACCCTGTAGGAACATGCAGCAGGGTCACTTTGTTTGGTCTCTGTAACATGTTGTATTCTCCTTTAATCATCACAAAGACAGTCATCTTTTTCCTTTAAAAAACAGCAAACAATATTTACACTTTTCTGCACATGTACTCAAATCAGATCCTCTAAAAGTCTCTGTTGTTCCTTCTCTTCTAACTCTGCACCAACATGCTTGTTTATAATCAGCTGGAGTTCACACACTCCTCCCTTCCACTCCTGTTTACATCTTTATTATACATGAGGCTCTATATTTAGTGACATAGTGCAGCGTTCTTACAGGTGGATGGATCAGGAAAGAAGAATAAGCCTAAAAGAACTTCTTACAAATACATATGATGCATTATATTTATATTAGATTCTAGATTCTCCATCTTTATTCACACTTTGGAAGCAGTTCGCTGTTTATTTTCGTCTCTTTCTTGCTCAAAAATCTTTTAAAATCTTAAAAATAAATTATACATAGTTCATTGTCAAAGCCCCCCCCCCTGTCAAAGCCCCCCCCCCCCGACTGTGGAACAGCCTGCCAGAGGAAATCAGACCTGCAGAGTCAGTCCCTCATTTTATTTCACTACTCAAGACACACTTTTATCATAAAGCTTTTATTTTGTGAATTTATTTTAATCTTTAACATTTTATATCTCTGCTTTTGTTGTGTCTTTATTATTTTTGAGAAGCACTTTGTTACTTGTATTGACAAGTGCTATACACATAATGGTATTATTAATATTATTATTATTATTGTTGTCAATACAAGCTTTCATGATTCAGGAACACATGCAAGCAGCTAGACCTAGACCCCGCCCCCCCATGTGTCCCTTTCTGTTATATATCTCACTATGGGGGGTAATAATGTTGTTCTGTGTTGCAAGTGATGACACTGACTTTAATTCATCTGTTCTCAGTGTGTGATGATTTAAATCTGTAACATTGGGTACAGGTTTATGTGAGAGTATATTTACTTTGAGCTTATTTACACTCTTTCTGGTTTATCGGTTTGCCTGAATGTGTCCGTGGGTTTGTACGTGTGCAGGTTTATTTTAAGTTATTTCATGTAGGCGGGGTTTATACATGTATATAAATATATACGACAACAATCCTATTTGTTTACCTATCCCAGCATTCTACTTTTATTCACAATGACATTCCCAAGCTTTGAATTTTCTGTCAATTTCTCTCACCACGATGACCACCTCATTTTATTTGAATGTTTAGACAACCTGTTTGATGTTTCTCTTTACTTTATGAAAAATGCTTTGTAACTTTGACTAGCTGCAAAACTTGTTTCAATTTTGTTCTGAATAAAAACTTAAATAAAAAAAAAATCTTAAAAATGACCACTTATGAAGCAACTTATTGACTTGTTGTTCCAGTTCTCATATAAATAAATGCAAATTTAAATAATAATACATATATTTGTTTCAATATGTGTGTTTTTATAGAGATAACTTCTGATTTAACAGATTTTAATAATACAAAACATGATAAAAAAAATCTGAATTAACTTGATACACTTCATTTTTAATGTTTATAGTTGACAACATGATTAAAATGTGGTTTCTGAACTTAAAATACAAACCCGTTGTCAAAAACGTTGATTCAAATATTATTTTATTGATTTAAAATGATTTATGTTTACAGTTTTTTATAAAGTAATCCAAGTGATTCCACATCTGTAAGCATTCCATGGTGATGGATTCTTATCTGCCTGTTAAATGTGACTGAACTCTTTTCAGTGGATTGTTTTGACATGACGTGTGATCAGTTTGACTCTGGTGTTGCTCATGTTAATAACCGCTGTCAAGGGGTTTTGACCAATCAGAATCAAGCTTCTTACACAACCGGAAGATCAGTGAGAAAGCCAACTTTGAATAACCTGAACATTAAAACAACAAATATAATTGTGTTTCTATTTTTGGGACATATCAGGTGTTTAAATTTAAAATATAAAAACATCTAATTTTAAATAAAATTATTTTGAATTTTTTTGTATTAGTTGTTTTAATTTTGCAGCAAATTAAGAGGTTATTTCAATCTCTTAAGAAGCCTGTAAAGTTTAAATTAATGTCACTTAGTGTAAAATTCCAAATGACTGTTTCCCTCTCTCTCACATGAGCAGACATCTTTGTGAGTTATTCTCTGTGTTTAAAATTAAATAAATTAAATAAAATTATTTTGAATTGTATAGTCTTAGTTGTATTAATTTTGCAGCACATTTAGAGGTTATTTTAATCTCTTCAGAAGCCTGTAAAGTTTAAATTAATGTAACTTGGTGACTCCCCCATGACTGTGTTTCCCTCTCTCTCACATGAGCAGACATCTTTGTTTGTTATTCTCTGTGTTTAATTCTCCTTATATTTTAATATTGAGTGTATTATATTGAATCTGCAGTTGTTCCCTCCATGCCTCTGGCGCGCGTGCCCGCGGGTGTCGCGGTCCCGTCTGCTTCCCAACCTTTCCCCCAGATCGAGCGCGCGCTGCCGGGTTCAGCGGGTTTACTCTGACACCGCTGACTCCCCGGCCCCGCCCCCTTCAGCCACGCACCCCGCGTCGGACCAATCAGAGCGCGGCCACGTACTGATCACGCACCGCCTCGCCTCTGATTGGCCCGGCTCCGCTACACCTATGGCTGTGATTGGCTGCGTGTTACCACCCGCCAGACTGCTCTCAATTTTGTTTCTGTTTTTTTTTTTTTTTCAGTCTCTTTTTATTTTTTTGGTGTCTCCTCTCAGCTGAAGCAGTCTGCTGGCTGCTGGCAGAGACTCAGAGACTCTGATTACTGACTGCTCACACTCTGCTGCTGCCGGAGCTGCTGCTGCTGCTGCTGGAGCTCTTCCTCACACACACTGTTCCTCACACACTCTTCCTCGGGCTCAGCTGCACGCCGGAGCGGTCCTGTCAGGTGAGTCCTCCCATGCACCCTGCTGCTTTGTGTTATAAAGTTGTTATTACTGTGTTTATAAGTGATGCTTACCTGCAGCTTCATAACAACACGCGCTGCTCTGAGGTCAGCTCGTGAGGCGTTCAGGTGAGCCTCTGTTTTGGGATTATTTTGGCCCTGTCTGCTGGTTTATTTGAGGTCATACTGAACCCACTGTCTCTGAGTGTGTGTGTGTGTGTGTGAGAGTGTGTGTGTGTGTGTGTGTGTGTGTGTGTGTTCACAACAGTTGCATCACTGCAGCGCATCGCTGTATCATAAAGTTTAAAGATGCTCTCAGGCTGCTGCAGGCTGACCTCAGCTGACTTGTTTTCATGAAAGTTTTTTGCAGATTTTCTGCAAGTTTCTCTTAAAAATGAGGTTTCAGTTTGCTGTCTTTGTTGTTGGATGATTTCTGGCAGTGATGATTGAGGTGTGCAGCCTGTTAATGCTTTATAATATCACACTGCTGCTAATGAATGTCCCATAGACATTCATAAAGTCTGATAAATGTCATTATGCTTTAGATTCAAATGAAGCATTAAGATGTGTTTTCTCTTCAGTCAAACATGGAGAAAATGTTAAAATGATGTAATATTAAATGAAGTGCATGCTCTTATCTGTGAAGCATTGATTAGTTTTGTTGTGACAAGACAACCAATAAATATGTGGTGCATTAAATGTCAGAAAAATCAAAATATATGTCACATAAAAAACACAAGCTGGCACTTCAACACTCCTATACAAAGATATATCAGTTAATTATTAAATATAGCACCTGTGAATGAATGCTTAACATAATCATAAAATTGATGCTAATTTTATATTTGCATTAATTCAGATTAAATCATTATAATCACTTATTTTATTGACATTATTATGAGATCAAAACACCAATAAATCCACTTTATTGCTAGAAGAAATAGCTGAAAAACAAAAATACCTTATGTGTTTTTTTGTTTAAATAGTCTGCAAAATGTCTCATTCAGTTTCTGCATCAAAATTTGAACATCAGAGTCATAATTGATTATTTTTATTTCATCAATTGATCGATTGAGGCTCTATTTTGTCCTAAAGCTGCACCTTAAAAAACAGCAGCTCAGCCCAACAAAGAGACAGCAGAGGAACAACACGACAACACCACATACCAACACAAAACTACAGAAATCATGAGAATAAAACAAGAGGAGGTGTCAGGTGTAATCAATACACCCTCTCTGGGTTGATGTAATCAAGGTGTTGTTTTGTTGTCAGTGAACAGGTGCTCTATAAAACATTAAAACATTAAAACAACAGAGGCAGGGTCACGTTAGTGTAAGTGATGATAGATGTCTCTGCATTGTTTCCTGCTGCTGTGATCTCATTATGTGTTGCTTTGTGATGTGTTTGAGTGATTTTATGCGTGGGAAATCACAGCGCCGGCACTTGTGTGTTCAAGAGCGTGCGTGCGTGCGTGTGTTTGTTGCAACAGATTGACTTTGTTTTGTCCAACTATACTTCCTGTTTCTGTCTCTCTCTCTTCTTGGACGAGTCGGTGCATGCTAATATGGGAGGAGGAGAAGGGGGCGGGGCTTGCTTCATTCTTTTTTTTTCTTCTATTTTTTTCCGGGGGGTGTAATATTTGGCACGCCACCTCCCGCCATCTATTCTGGGTGCAGGGGAGGTTCCCCGTCGGCTGGGTGTACCCGCTGCAGTGGGGCCCCGCTCTCTCTCTCTCTCTCTCCTTCTCATGCTCTCTCTCTATATCTATTTATCTAGGTCTCTCGCCCCTTGCTCGCCCTCCCTCCACCCTTCCTGTATGTGCAGCTGAGCATTTGCCAGATGCCAGCCAACTTAACCCAGCACCCTTTGTCCCCCGGTCACCTCCCACCTTCTCATTTATGTGGGGTGACATTTTTCCCACTGCTGTCGTTTTTTAATTCTTATTTATTTATTTGTATATTTTCATAAATGGACGAACAGTTTGTTATACAGAGGGCGGGGGGGGGAAACGGTGACATCACCAGTAGTTACATAGACGGGTGTGCTTTTGTTCGTATAGAAGAAGGAAAAACTGCTGATTGAGGACTTAAACATTTTGCTTCCCCACTAATATTAAGTTAAATCTTATATTCTTTACACAACAGAACTTTATGCAGACTTTATTTTTATTATAGAAAGAAAAATAACCTAACATTGAGCCATATGGATCAACATTTGGGATCCCCACACATATTCATAGTTGTTTCCCTGTTTTAAATTATTCTTCAGATCATCAGCAGAACTTTAAACTTTCAAACATGATGTTTCAATTTTTAGACAACTTTAATTTGAATAACCAGGAAGGACTCATTTGGGATCCCAACTTGTGTTAAAGCATTTTGGACAAGAGGACTCTTGTTTATCAACTTGTTTTTGACATCAAACTTAGGGCATTTCATTTGAGGACTTTTAATTGGAACTATAAAGGGAATTGCAGAAAATTTGGGATCCCCAGTTTATATTAAAATTGTGCTAATTTCCCTTGGGATATATTTTTGTTCTTCCTCTTAGCTGAAAAGGAGATCATGCAATGTTGCAGTTCAGAGGCCACCTCTTTGGGAAATTAAAGAACAATTTTGCATCCCGTTTAATATTCAAAGCATCTCAAGCATCTCAGCAGAGTAGATGTGGGATCCCAAATTGCATTTAAAATAACTGTCAGTAAAAGTAATAAGTTTCTAGTTACACATTTGGAATCCCATCTGGAAGAAGGCACATATTTATGTAATTTCCTACCAATTAAAACACATTTTCTGGATATAAAATTATACTTTAAAGAACAGCATAATATGCTGTAAACATAGAACCTTGAAATAATACCTCTGAGCACATTTGGGATCCCAATTCAAACAAAATAACACTGATTTTTAACTGCAAGACAGTTCATCACATTGCATGCTGGCCCATCAGTGAACTGCTTAGCAGAAGAAGCATTTGGGATCCCTACTAACTGAGTTTAACTGATTTTTAAGGCACAGAACAACATGAATCATAACCCTAGAGAGTGTATTATGAACAGAAGGGGACACATTTGGGATCCCACTGTAGTAAGCTATTCTGTCGATAATCAACTTTTCAAAGAACACATTTGGGATCCCAACTAGAAGTAGGCACAGATGTACGTCATTCACTGCCAATTAAAGCTTGTCTTTGCCAGAATTTAAAGAACATAGACCTCCTTTATTGCTAGAAGTACAGAATAGAGAAAACAAGGAACATAACAGAACATATTTGGGATCCCAACTGATTCAAAGTAGTTAAAAAAAAAAGGAGTCAAGCTGGATTTCTGGGCACAATACAACTGAAACCAGAACCTCACAGAGCGCTTTTTTCTAAAGTGCTCATTTGGGATCCCTCCTATGGTCGTAAATGGAGACATTACCCATGATTCATTTGGATCCCATCCAAAGGCAGCACTTTTTAAATAGAATAAACTGCAGATTCTAAGATATGGAGAGGACAGAATCAAAATGAAACACAGTAGAAGCCATTTGGGATCCCAGCTTATTTAAAGAAATGACAAACAAGAAATCAAACAAGTTTGCTGGGCACAAAGTGGCATGCAGCTCAACCTCATAGAGCGTATTTCCAAGTAAAGGGGACACATTTGGGATCCCATGAAGGAATAAAGTAATATAGTTAGATGACTTGTCAGTAAACAACTTTTGAGAGGAGTTATTTGAGATTCCAACAATAAGAAGTCATGCTGATGTCATTTAACCATTTACACGTGTAAAATTAAACCCTAGTGGACATATTTGGGATCCCTTGGACACTTTCCAATGCTGTTTTTTGGTTTTTGACAATAAATATATTAAAGAAAATGATGTTTTAATGTCAGGAGTAGAGAATCCTGAGGAAACAGCAGAACACATTTGGGATCCCAACTTGATTTTTTTACTGTACTCAGTTCCAATGTGTATTCATGAGCTATAGTGTTTCCTTTTACAGTGTTAGTAATGGGGATCACATTTAACAGTTTGAAACCATCACATATTTCAGATCTCGCTTCGGTAATCAAATAAAACCTGTAACCTAGCCCGTCTAAAAGTAAGATCATGAACTCGACGACATAAAACCAGGTTTAGTTTGGCGTATTTACGGAAACTTTGCCCGTAGATCACATTTTGCGAGAATATTAAAAGTGCCTTAATGATGTTTGTTCTTTTACTGACTCTGTTCATTATGTGATGCTTATTTTGATGTTTGACTGACAAAAATAGAACAAAATACAGGACCGAACGATGAACCCTCGTGTTAAAAATCTCCTGACTTCCTGTCTCCTGTAGGTCGACCATATGGACAGGCCACCGGTCTCAACCATGGAGCTGAAGCCGTGTATCGAATACCATGACCTGGAGGCTGCCGAGGCGCTTGTTAGCATGAGTTTCTGGGGTCAAAGGTCACACAAGCCCCGCCCACTCACCCCAACCTCTGACTCCTGTGATTCCATCCATCTCCACCCAGAGGGGGGCGACACTCCGAAAGACTTGATCGCTCTGTCTTCACTGGTGAGACTCAGAATTAAATCTAGTGAAGTTAAAGATAAGAATATTTTTATTATGATAATAAACTTTCTTTGACTTTGAGTTTGATAATAATGTTCTGTTTTCCTCCCACAGTGTATGACTCCTCCACATAGTCCAAGCTTCGCAGAGGCCTCCACCACTGCTGTCCTCACCACCACGACTGCCCTAAGCCCCGCCTCCAGACCACTCCCACCCCGCCCCGGCTCCGCCTTCCTCAGCGACACCCTCACCTCTTCCTCCTCCTGCCCTTTCTCCTCAGAGACTTCACCTCAGACAGAGTCGTCCTGTTTGACTCCACCCGGCAGAGCGATGGCCACCAGCGTCATCCGTCACACTGCCGACCGCCTCACCACTCCTCCTCCTCCTCTTCTTCCTCCTCCCTGCTCCTCCCCGCCCACGCAAATCTCCACGTTGGGAGTTCCACAGACTGCTCCACAGGAGAAAGACCGACCCCCCCCTTCTCCTGTCAGCCCACCCTCCCTGCCCCCTTCAGTGTCGCCTCCTCACCCCTCCCTCCCGCCCCTCACCTGCTCTTCCTCCTCGACCCCCACGGTCTCCTCATCCCCCGTCCTCTGTCAGGTGTTCCCTGTGAGCAGCCGGACAGGTATGATCTCTGCCTTCGTCCAGGCTCCGGTTCAGGTCCAGACTCAGGGGGGGCCCAAACCCATCTTACCCCAATCTCCCCCAAGCTTTGCTCAGCCCCTGCTGGTGGGCTCCGCCATGCCACAGGGGACCGTGATGTTCGTAGTTCCCCAGCAGTCCGTCTCCCAGGGGACGCAGGGTGCACAGACTGTCATGACCCTGGGCAACACAAAACTCCTCCCCCTGGCCCCCGCCCCGGTTTACATGCCGACAGGAGCAAGCGGCAACACCTCGCAGGCCGACTTTTCCCGCCGACGAAACTACGTCTGCAACTTCCCCGGCTGCAAGAAAACCTACTTCAAGAGCTCCCACCTGAAGGCTCACCTGCGCACACACACAGGTAGGACAACCTCAGGAACCTTAACAACTCAGCTCAGCAGCACTGTACACCAGGTACACTTAAATAGTGGTTATACAACCCCCTGGGGGCGCTCAGGAGAACTGCATCAAGAAATGAATTATGGGATGTACCATGATAAGTACAGCTAAAATTATAAATGTTCACAAATATCATCTGAAATGTAATTTTCTGTCAAAAAACACTAAGGGTTGTAGTTTGTGTTGTTCTTCAAATCGAATGAGAGACCAAGAGAAACCTGAAGAGTCCTCCACCATGACAAAGACCTGTACCTGGTCTGTTGTGATGTGGTTTTGTTTTGATGCTAACCGCTCCTCTTCCTCCTCTTCAGGTGAAAAGCCGTTCAGCTGTCACTGGGAGGGCTGTGACAAAAAGTTCGCCCGCTCAGACGAGCTTTCCCGCCACCGCAGGACGCACACCGGCGAGAAGAAGTTTGTCTGCAACGTGTGCGACCGCCGTTTCATGCGCAGCGACCACCTGACCAAACACGCCCGGCGGCACATGACCACCAAGCGGGCGTCGACGTGGCCCGCTGAAACCCGAGACCTCAACAAAGTGGCTCTGCCAAAGGGCCAAACCAGAGGCCCTGCACTCCCTGTTGGCATGCTGGTTTCCACCGCCAACTAACAGACTCAAGTCAGCGGCCCACAGGGGCCAACTCAGGACCCAGGGCCGGGGCCCGCCCACAAGACTAACAGGTTAAACTGGCTGTTTCAATCAGCTCCACATCAGGAGAAACTTTTACACTTCACACTCCGCTGGTGAACGCTCACTGTGCTCTGGCTACGTTTACATGAACAACAGGGTCATTAACACGGAAAACTCTGATTAACGAAGGCTGGCCAAGATGGCCGCCTCGTCTTTAACAGGTTGCTGTGGCATGAAACAAACGACTGATGGCTGAAGACTTATTTGTGACTTCTGGTTCCTGGCTTATATCAGACTCTACTGTGAGCCAAATGCTAACATTAGCATGTTAGCATGATCATGTTCACATCTCAGAAAATGCACAAGCACATTATTAACCCACAGAAGGAAAGGTGATGCTTTAATCATGCTAACACACTAAGAATTAGCTTTTCAACACATTTAGGTTAGTCAGTTCTCGTTAGCATGTTAGCATTTCATTCTTATTCACATACTTTTGAGATATAAACATTTAAAATGACAACTATAAATGCTATTAATAGTTTGAGAACCAGCTAACTCAATTAGTTATAATTAGCATGTTAGCACGCTAACTTTGTTTAGTGTCATTGAAACGCTAACAAGCTAATTAAAGTTTAAAAACAAGCTAACAATTAGCCTGGTCAAATGTTCACCTTTAGTTTAGAATCTTTTATTAGCTTGTTAACATGCTAATAAGCCATTTTTAAAATGCTAACAGTCATACAGCTAGAATTCTTAACATGCTAATGATAGCATTTAGCTTGGAATGCATTTATGAGTTGAGGAGGTGTCTTGACCTGCTGGTGGCGCTAGAGGAAAAGACTCAGGGTCCCAAAAGTCCGAGCTGGGTTCAAGCTCTAAAGAACCACAAACCAAATTTAGCCTAAGGGAACTTCAGCTTCCTCTCTTTCCTTCCTCTTAGCATTTATCTGTCACTCCGTATGTTTACATATTTACTGTGAACGACCTTTTTATTTGACTTGTTTACACATTGTTCATGGTAAGTCCGATTTTCCAGCTTACGTGATGTTTTTATCGATGCAGGGCACAACTTTTTAAGCGATCACTTAGCTCTTAATGTCAGATCTGACGCAGCAGTTTTCAAATATCAAAGGTTTATAATCCAACGAGTGCCATTTGATTTCCTTCCTGAAGTCACTTTTTAAAGATTCAAACAGTGTTGAGAAGTTCTTCCATCTGCAGCCCTTTAATGTTTTTATACTCACATGTCCCAGCGTTGATGCTGTGCTCTGAAATACGGTGTATTCATGCCACAGTGCTTCAGGTGTTCATTTGTAATAATCAGAGTTTTGCTGTGATGAAGTGAAGGGATGTAGACGGAGCCGGAGCCGCCGGCGGACCACGGAGCGAGTTTTCCGCCATACTCAGGACATTTTATTCCCACAACCACAAACTCACCGGAGGAGGACAAGAGGGCGACAGGCTGCTATTCATCCACGGACAGAAACCAACAAAAACCTGACATTGCACTGGATTTTTTAAATAAATCTTGCTCGTTTTTGTACTCTCTCCGTGTATAATCATGTTTACTACATGTGTAAATGTCACGTTTAGAGAAAAAAAGATGTATGCACTCTTCATTTTTTGCCAAAGCCTCTGTATTGTGCTTCTATTATTGGCTATAACTTCTGTTAATTTGTCTGTGACTGTACATACTGTAAATAGATTGATATCTATATGAATGTTACGTGTATTCCAATCTGCATTTATTGAACAGTACGAGTTATTGATATTTTAAAATGTCAGTGGACAGTATTCCTCACTGTGATACTACCTACTATCTTTGCTTTACACATTATTATTATTATTTAATAAACATTTGTTGAGGAAAAAGTGCTGTTTTTGATAGCTTGATTTGGCCCATAGTGTAGCCAGTAAGAAAATACCTCATCTTATTAAATGTTATTCCTAATAATAACGGCTTATATCGGAATAATCCCATTTCTGAACATTTGCCTGTAAGCGATGGTGAAGAATATGGCTTTTATAATAAAAAGTTACCATGACGAAAAAAAGTGTTTGTAGTTCTTTTCCCCCTCAATGGACTACAATTCATCCCACAGTGGCAGCCTCTGGTCTTAAAATCTGAAGCCCATGTGGAAAACTGCAGTTCATGGAGTGTCCACTAGAGGCTGGCTGAAGAAACACAGGAAACCACATACACACCCATTCAAACAAGACGATCTTTACAGCAGAAAGATACTAAACTTACGAGTTTTGCCCAAATAAGGGCGTGCCTGACTTGATTGACATGCGGGCACCCTGTAGCTGTTAGTATAAAGGCTAAAGGCCCGCCTCTTTACCTCACACTAACTCAGACAATGTTAGGTTGAGTTCAGCATTTCCAATATGGCTGCCGCCGCCGCCTGGCTTCAAAACAGCGCTTCAGGAACAGGTGGGTGACGCCACGGAGACTACGTCCATTTATTATCCAGTCTATGTTCATCCCCTGATGTTTTATCTAGTTAAGTATTTATTCCTGTCAGGAACATTTAGGGTTCAGTTTCAATGATTTTGTGGAAATTTAGCTAAAACAAGCTAACTCTTACCAAATCGATAATGTAATAATGACTTTTTGAGTAAATTTAAAAGGATTGTTCTGGACATTTCTGGAGTTATCTTATGGTATGTTTAGCTTAGCTTAGCTTAGCTTAGCATAACGACTGGAAAAAGGTGGAAACAGTCAGCGACTCAACTTTAGGCCTCCATACATACAAGCAGGCAGTAGAGCTTCACATATTAAAAGACAGACAGAAAATAACATAAATGTGTAAAATAATCAAATACTCAAAAAAAGGAAAGAAGATGGTGATTAAAAAAGATCCTTAAAAAAACCCAATAAAATAAGGGTAAAAGCAAAAGTTAAAATCAATCAAAGTTATAAGGTTCAGGTTAATATAAGAGATAGATAAATAAAGTTAAAACATTGATGATGATCCAGCCCAAGGCTTAAAGCTAGGGTTGTTAGTCTCAGAAAACTAGCATGAATTTGAATGTAGCATTTCCTCAGGACTCCGTCTAACCCCTCCCCCCCTCCCCTCGGTGCTCCTCCAAAACGACGCCCCCGCTCACATGAACGAGCGCCGCTGATTCATGACCATATGATGGTGACTGATTCCTAACCGGTCCTCAGCACATGGTTTGTGTTTTGCACAAAGTCAACTCATGTCTCACTCAGCGGTAAGAAAACACCGACACATTCTCATAGTGAAAGTTAAAAACACAAACAAACAGGAAATGAACGCTCTGCAGGAGGCGGGCAGAACGGCTGGACGGGATCTGATTGGTTCCATCATTTGGCTCCTGATGGCAGGGATTGGTTGGTGTTTTCCCAGGTTTACTCCGGCTGTAGATAGCAGCTTTTTTAAGAACACATTATGTATTGATTACCATCAGGACATAAAGATCAGTTTAACCAGCATAATAAAAAGTGGATCTAAATCTGACGACCAACCCCAGCTTTAAAAAGGCGGGGCTTCAGTTTACTTTTTAAAACAACCAGAGAGAGTTCTGAAACTCTCTGCCTCCAGACATCAAAGCAGAAGGTTCTCTCTCTTTGTGTCGGACACATGAGGAACATTTAAAAGGGGGGCGTTCAAGAACCTCGGTGACCTGACTGGAACATAAAAACGAAAGAAGATCTGTAATCTCAAAACATACATGAAGTGAGCGACGGTTAAATGTCACTTCCTGTGTGCAACGGTGACCACGCCCTTATTTTGGGGGACAATAAACGCTGAGTACTACCATGACTGAATTTTGTTGCGCAGCATTTTGTTTGTTAAACATAATAAAACCAAAAAATCTATCAATTTATGATATTGTATTATTAGTAAAAGAGAAGTCTTGTGTTTCTGAGAGGATAAATGTGGTCAACTTTGGAACGAGTGTTGGATTCTTCACAAAGTCACCAGGATAGATCACTCATGGTGATTTCCTCTCATCTCATTTATATTCCTCCTTTTCAGAGACTTCATTACCAGTGAGTGATCATTTAGTAAATATGATAAATGTGTAATGTCTTTGTGGATTATACTCCATCGTGTCGTCTTCATGTACTCCACAGGACAGTAAGACCCAGAACAGGTCCCCCTCTTTGGAGTCCTGACTCTGGTGGTGAAGGAGGATGCAGGATGAGGAGCCGGTGCTGTACTCTGGTGAGATGGATTGGAGGTGACTGGGGTAGAGGAAGGTTTCAACGCTTGAGCTGAAACGGAGGGGAACAGAGGAGGACAGGTTTCAGTTTTTGGCAGCAGCAGGAGGATGATTGGTGGAGGGAGGCGGAGCCTAAATCTGGTTGGGTTTTGGTGTTTGAAAGAGTTTACATCCGTGATTGGCTGAGTACAGGAAGGACAGAGATGAACTGTTAGTTATAAGTTTTAAAAGAAAGTGAAGTTCAATGAGTAGTTGAAAATGATCACTTAACTAATTCCTGCTAATTTGAATGTTTCTACAATTTAAAAATGTTTTCCTTTTTTTAATATTTAACCTGATAATAACACATACTGTGTTTAAGATACGCTCCATGTTATCAGCTGTTAATTGAAGAACTGTTTGCAGGTGAATGCATCAGTATCAGCTTAATAAATATATATTATTATTGGACTCCATTGCATTTTTCTTCTTCTCTTATTTCAGTGAAAGCAGAGATTTTACTTGCATTGTGTTTTTGTACTTCCTTACTGTACAGATATAAACAGCATCACTTTGTTTAGAGTGTGCTGCGTTCATTGGGGCGCTCTCATAACTCCATGTAATGCTTTCTAATTGTTAATAGCTTTATGAATAAAACATAACTCATTTGCTTTTGCTTTAATGAGAACAAAATTAGGGTTACATGTGATCATCAATAATCTCAGGCATTTGACTTTCCATTAATCCAACATTAAATAATCAAGTGTCTCAGATTACACACATTAATAAAATATGGACCACATTGCTATTACACATCACATTACTCTTAATAAGTATTGATTAAAAAAGGCAGCATTATGATTTGCAATCTGATCAACTTTTGTTAAAATGGTATAAATGTGTTTTTAATAAATGTGTCACACTTCATACACACACCTTTTCTTTTAACATAAATCTGAACCTGCAAAGTTGGTCTGATGAAAAATACAACTTTTCCTTCTTAAACTGTAAAAACAAAATAAACTTTGGGATAAAATGTTAAAAAGACAGTAAAGTAGATGTAGCTTACATTTTTAAAAATGTTCAGTATTCCTAATATCTTTTGGTCAATCTGCAAAGTATCAGTAATTATTTTTAACCATTAATGAAGTTTTAATAATAAATGTATCTTATATAGTGTACAAAACAATTCACACAAGTATTTTACTTTTTATACTTTATGACTTTTGTTTCTTTGCAAATTCAAACACCCTTTTTTTTTGCCTTAGTGAAGAACAAAAAGACATTTTGTTAAGAGACATTTATCTAACAGGTTGAAGATCAAAAACACAAAAATAGGGGTTCGTTCTCTGGATGAAAAGAGATAAATAATCCAGTTATCATGAGAAAAATGAGCCGAGATCTTGAGATAACAATAAAATTAACTTGTTACCTTGACAAAACTGAGAAAATTAAATGTCTTTAATTGTGTCCTTTTAGGGCTTCCATACTAAACATACTGTAAAAGAAGCATGTGTGTACATATGCTAACCAAGTAACTTCAGGTTAAAGGAAAGGCCTGTTATCAGTTTCTTTAATTGTGTAAGATTGTTTAGAATGTGTTGCATCAGTAAAGAATAAAAAAAATGTTGTTACAAGACATTTATCTCACAGGTTGAAGATCAAAAACACACAAAAAAAGCTCTCTTCTCTGAATAAAACAAGATAAGTTATCTCATTATCACAATAATAATAAGTTGAGATCTAGAGAGAAAGACAAAATTAACTTATTGTCTTGAGAAAACAGAGAAAACAAAATGTATTTAATCATGTCCTTTTAGGGCTTCTGGACTAAACATTATAGGAGCACATTTAAACATATAACAAGTAACTTCAGGTAAAAGGAAAGGCCTGTTATCAGTTTCTTTAATTATTTTTTTTGTTAGATTTTTCACAAAGATTGTTTAGAATGTGTTGCACCAGTAAAGAATAAATAAATGTTGTTACAAGACATTTATCACAGGTTGAAGATCAAAAACACAAAAAAACGAGCTTTCTTCTCTGAATAAAACAAGATAAGTCATCTCATTATCACAATAAAGACAAAATTAACTTATTGTCTTGAGAAAACTGAGAAAATAAAATGTATTTAATCATGTCCTTTTAGGGCTTCTGGACTAAACATTATAGGAGCACATTTAAACATATTCTAACCAAGTAACTTCAGGTAAAAGGAAAGGCCTGTTATCAGTTTCTTTAATTGTTTGTTTTTTTCACAAAGATTGTGTAGATCGTGTTGTGTCAGTAAAGAATAAAATAAATGTTGTTACAAGACATTTCTCTAACAGGTTGAAGATCAAAAACACAAAAAAAGGGCTTCGTTCTCTGGATGAAAAGAAATAAATAATCCCGTTATCATGAGAAAAATGAGTCGAGATCTTGAGATAACAATAAAATTAACTTGTTACCTTGACAAAACTGAGAAAATTAAATGTCTTTAATTGTGTCCTTTTAGGGCTTCCATACTAAACATACTGTAAAAGAAGCACGTGTGTAAATATGCTAACCAAGTAACTTCAGGTTACAGGAAAGGCCTGTTTCTTTAATTGTGTAAGATTGTTTAGAATGTGTTGCATCAGTAAGGAATAAAAAAATGTTGTTAGAAGACATTTATCTCACAGGTTGAAGATCATAAACACAAAAAACGAGCTTTCTTCTCTGAATAAAACATGATAAGTCATCTCATTATCACAATAATAATAAGTTGAGATCTAGAGAGAAAGACAAAATTAACTAATTGTCTTGAGAAAACTGAGAAAATAAAATGTATTTAATCATGTCCTTTTAGGGCTTCTGGACTAAACATTATAGGAGCACATTTAAACATATTCTAACCAAGTAACTTCAGGTAACAGGAAAGGCCTGTTGTCAGTTTCTTTAATTGTTTGTTTTTTTCACAAAGATTGTGTAGAATGTGTTGCATCAGTAAAGAATAAAAAAAATGTTGTTACAAGACATTTATCTCACAGGTTGAAGATCAAAAACACAAAAAAAAACAAGCTTTCTTCTCTGAATAAAACAAGATAAGTTATCTCATTATCACAATAACGACAAAATTAACTAATTGTCTTGAGAAAACTGAGAAAATAAAATGTATTTAATCATGTCCTTTTAGGGCTTCTGGACTAAACATTATAGGAGCACATTTAAACATATTCTAACCAAGTAACAGGTTACAGGAAAGGCCTGTTATCAGTTTCTTTAATTGTTTTGTTAGATTTTTTTGCCTCAGTAAAGAATAAAAAGACATTTTGTTAGGAGATATTTATCCCACAGGTTGAAGATCAAAAACACAAAAAAAACAAGCTTCATTCTCTGGATAAAAAGAGATAAATGATTCCTTTAACACGAGAAAAATAAGTTGAGATCTCCAGGGACCTGAGAAAATGAAATGTATTTCAAAATCATGTCCTTTTAGGGCTTCCATAATAAACTGATGTTATTATAAACGATGTCTAAACTATCTCTTTTAGAAACACACGTTTATGGATGTGCTTTTACAGGAGATGTCACCTGAGTGTGTTTTAATCCATTTGAATAATTTCATTATTTATCTGGCAGCATCACTGGCAGGTTTTTATTCTTTTATATTTTATATTTCTGATAGTTAAGTCTTAACCTTTGTGTTTCTTCCTTTCTGTCATTTCTTTTTGCTGTCACTGTATTTGTTTTATTCTTTTTCATTGCCTTCCTCACATTTCTCTGTTATTCTCTTAGAGTTTCTGTCTTATTTGTAAAGCACTTTGTTACCCTGTTTAGAAAAGTGATATATAAATAAAGATTATTATATTTATCAGCAGAAGTATGAATGAGATTCATAATTAAATAACATTGTCTTACATAATAAGAACCTTTACCTTGTCCATTTAAAATATTTCACTTTATATTGTTTATTTTCTCTCAGTTCATTGACTGCTTTAAGTTTGAGGTTAGATTCCTGACCTTTGAATAACAATAAGAGAAATACTGACTGTCAGCTGTTTGAGTGATGTGTGTGTGTGTGTGTGTGTGTGTGTGTGTGTGTGTGTGTGTGTGTGTGTGTGTGTGTGTGTGTGTGTGTGTATTTAGGTCATATGTGTGACAGTAACCTGTGAGTAAACTGTGTCAGAATCAGGGTTAATGCCTCTTTATAGAAACACATACATCGTCCCGTATATGAAGGTTCTGCTCGACGACAGCGCGCCTCTTACGTCTTCAGTTATACAACCGTAGCCACGCCCACTCTCTCCCCACACCACCCGGTAACAACCGGCAGCCAATCAGGAGCCGGCGCTCAGGGGGTGTGACCAATGAGAGGGCACGACGCTGTGCCAGGGGGCGCGTCATTGGTCGAGGAGGTACCCGCCCACGTGCCTTACTGACCGACATTCAGCTGCAGCCAAAGAAACTGAATAAAGTGAAGGAATGAAATAAATAAAGGAGAGGAGGAGAGGAAGAGGAGAGGAAGAAAAACAGCGACATCATGGGGTGAGAGGAGGAACTGCAGCCTCAAAGTTAGACTACAGCACAGATCAGTAAAAGTTTTTAAGTAAGTTACAAAGTCTTAAAACTTGATATGTTATTATAACATTTAACTCACACACTTAAGTTTTTTTGAGGACTAAAAAACATCATAATGCACAAAAGAATAAGTTTACTGGATGTTTTTGCTTCTTGTCAAATACATGTATTGAATGAATGAGTAAATATATCATTTTAGATGTGTTGTAAGTCAACACTCCAATAAAAACAGAATGTATTTTACAGATTTGTATTTTAAAAATCTAAATCCAGAGCACCATCTGACAGGACTTTGTAGCTGGACTTGCCATTTAAAGGATCTTTATCCATTTCTGCAAAAGGAGGTTTCCTTCTGTTTGCCATCCACATCATTACTGCTGCTTTGCTTCTTGATTTCACGTTAAAATGAATTTGTGTAAGTTTATAAAGCCCTAATCATAACATTTTGTGTTTTTTTTTAATGGAATATGACATTTTAATGTCAACTGTTTAAAATATATATATATAAATAGGTTTTTATTTGATCATTTTCAGAACAAAACAACAAAATTCAAGACTATGTGTGTACAAAGCTGATTATCAGACCAAGAAGAAAAAATTATAAATAAATGATCAGAATCAGAATCAGCTTTATTCGCCAAGTATGCTTGAACACACAAGGAATTTGACTTTAGTAAACTGTGCTCTCTTTGTACAAGGCATAAGAATAAGAATAAGAATAAGAACTACAATAAAAAATAAAATAAAAATATAATAACAATAACATTAGCTATAAATACAAAGAAACAACAAATAGGCTTGACTAATATGTACAGGCTAAAATAATATGATAAAGTGCAGTGGTGAGTTGCAGAGGTAGTTTTACATTATAAAATAGAAGTTAAATAATACAAAAAATAGAAATATGGAATTCTGCTTTGAGAATTGTTGCATTGTGTATCTACATGTATATTTACAGAGAGTATTGATCCAACAGGTATGACACTGTTCTGGTTTAGTGTTCATCAGAGTGACAGCCTGGGGGAAGAAGCTGTTCTTATGGCGGGTTGTTTTGGCGCACAGTGATCTGTAGCGCCTGCCGGAGGGGAGGAGTTTGAAGAATTTGTGTCCAGGGTGTGAGGGGTCAGCGGTAATGCTCCCTGCCCGTTTCCTGGCCCGGGACCGGTACAAGTCCTGGATGGGGGGCAGGTCGACACCGATGATTTTTTCTGCAGTCCTTATAGTCCGCTGCAGTCTGTGTTTGTCAAGTTTGGTTGCAGATCCAAACCAGACAGTAATACTAGTAATAATGCCACCACCAAGAACAATTATTATGATATCCTTATATAATGACATTACCACCATCAATTTAGAAAAGATCATCAGTAACAATAATAAAAATAATAACTAATAATTGATAGGATTTGATAGCACTTTCCTTTGTACTCAAAGTCACTTTACAGTAAAATGATAATAATAAAAATAAATAAAAATAAAGCAGATGAGTGAAACAGAAAAAAGACAGAGGAGGGGCAGGAGCAGAGGAAGGTTTTTTGAACAGGAAGGTCTTGAGGTGGTTTTTAAATGATGAAGTGAGTCAGAGTTGCGGATGTTTAGCAGCGATGGCAAAGGCTCTGTCCCCAGGGAGCGGTGCTTGGACTTGGTGATGGGGGACAGGAGGTCTGCATCTGATGATCTGAGGCGGTGAGATGGAGAGTGGCGTTAGAGGAGGTCGGTCAGGTATGAGGGGGCTTTGTAGGTGATGAGCAGGATCTTTAAGTGGATTCGGTAATAATAATAACAGCAATAATAACAGACCTATGATTCAAAAAGAAAAGACACATAAGAAAGTAAGATTAGCAAAAACTAAAACAGAAGGAATACAAAAGTGTCGTGGGATGCGTCATCCCTTATGTAGTGCTATAGGAACCATTTTCTCCCACTGTTAACTTTTTTTTTGCATGTCATGAAATATGTTTATGTTTTTTATATTTTCTCTGAATGTTTCAAGAAATATTTTAAGCTCTTATCTCTTTTATTTTTTAGTGTCATGAAATATTTATATCGTTTGTGATATGCTTCTTTGTGGTCATTCTCTAATTTCACTTTTTATTAACTTGCTTTTTAAATTACGTTTTTTTTTACGTTTTTTAAAAAGTTTTATTGTCTTTTTACTTTTCTTGCATTTATTTACATTGTTTTATATTTCGATAACTATTTTTGTGTTTATTGGAATACCTTACTTTTTTTTTTGGCATCACAGAATCAGTATTTTTGTCGTTTATATAAATGTTTATGCAGTGACCTTCAGGGCCACAGAAGTACAGCTACACTGGAAAATAGGACTTCTGACATGTTGACATTTTTAACCTTTATCTCTTTATATATATTTTTTTCAAAATACTTTTATTTCAGTACAGCTGCATTTCTACATTTTTACATCTTTTAATTTCTGCGCATGTCACAAACTTATTTACCCCCTCAGGGATGAATGTTTGATTCATTCTGAATAAATATCTTCAGGCTTGAGTTAGAGACAGAGCTGCAGTACCGCTTCCGGCCGCATGGCGGAGACTGATCGTTGACCTACATTTAGCAGTGGTTGTGATGTCATCATGAGCAGCCAATCAGAGCTCTCCCTTCTGGAAACAGCTGATAAAGTCACCGGCTATGTTTTCGAGGAACAATGAAAGGATTTTATGATCTTTAGAGGCTGAAAAAACATCAAACTGGAGGGAAAATGAGAGGATTAGATGAAGAAGACTTCTATATTTGAATTCTGTGCACAAAGTCGAATTAATAAAACCTCTAATTACCGGAAGTTGCTCCTTCTTCTGACATTTTGAGGCAGATTTAAGGCAATAAACTTCCACTGTTTGTTTAGTAATGTCTAAAAAAGACTTCCACATAAAGAGTTACTGTAACACATTATATTTACAGTCATTTTAGCACTGAATTGTCATGATGATAACGTCCTCAGGTTATTATAAACACAAAAGGGCGGCGGCGGGAAACTAACCAGGAATGCACACAGTGAAAACAGTCAAACTTAATTTTGATACGTCTTTAAATGTGATGTTAGTGATGCTAAAAGCTGCTGTAGATTTGTTTTCATATATATAGCACAGATTTTGAGGGAATATTCAGACAGGGTGTGTAAAAGTGAGTATTTGCATGTCTTTGATGTAGCTTTGTCTTATACAAATGTAAATATGACAAGCTCACCTTTAAAGCTTATAACTCAGAGATTTCAGCATCACTTTATACTTTACTATAAAATTAAATGTTTATATTTTAACATTTTTAACTTAAAGAGAAAATGCATTTTTAATCAGAATCTGACATGTTGCGTAAAGGCTCATTTTAATAGTTTTGTAACACCGGTTTCGCTCAGTTTTGTAACCCCGCACAAACAAAGCCGTTTGAATTTCCCGCAGCTGTCCATGCAGCACGTGACCTCAACTCGCCTCCTGATTGGCTCCCCTGACGCGTCCAGTTAAAGAGCCAGCGCGAGCTCCCTTCCTATTGGCCAGCTGCGTTCTAGCGCCAAGATTCCAATAAAAAGGTCGAGCAGCCATCAGAGCCCGCTTCAGTCTCTGCTCTCTGTGTGTCCTGCTGTTTGTTAGTTTAGTGTTTTTCTCTCTTTTTTAAACTTCTTTTAGTTTGTTAACTTATTCAGCTTTTTATTCCTCTGCCTGTGTGAACTCGTGGAGACTAACATGATGTCTGCTCGCTCTCCTCTCTCCGTGAAGAATGAAAACTCTCTGAGCAGTCAGATCAGCAACATGTCTGTGGACAAAGAAAACACGGTGAGTAACCAAAAACCTGCAAAACCTTCTTCATGTGTGTTTCTTTGTTCCTGTTAGACTCTCCCTGTACGTTACTGTGCCTTTAATTACACGTCACGTCAGCCTGACGGCCCTGTATTTAACCTGTAACTCTGTTTAAATCAGCTGTTGGTGTGAATACATGAACATATAAACTCTGCATGTGTTTTTAGTTTTTATTCTTTATAAAGTTGTTTTTCTTCCTCCAGCCTCCGAGTCTGAACACGACCCGCATCCTGGCGTCTAAAACCGCGCGGAAAATCTTCGACGAGCCTCTGGTGAGTGATCCAACCCTCAAACCCCCCAAACCTCCAAACCTGCTAAACTTTAACAATCAAAACCTCCAGAGGATCACTGAGCACATTAAAGTCCTCCATCAGCTGTTTGTGGGGTTATTTTTAGGACATGTGGCGCCTAAAATCTGACTTCTGGCGCCAACAATCAGCTGATGATGATGCTCACCTGCTGCATGCAGTTTTTACTTCATTGAATTAAAGTTTATTTATCTGTTTATATGAAACTTTCTGTAACACACATGTGTTCAGACCTGTTTATTATGTGCATCCTAAATGAAGGATTTAAAGTTAGAGGTGTTCAGAAACAGTGATCAGATGTGTTCTCCTCTTTAAATATGAAACACAGGAAGTGTTTTTATCATGTCATCACGTGATTCAACATTTAAAGACATAAAACATCAATTTCAAGAATTTAAAACTGCTTGACTTCATCAAATAAACCTGCAACTAAGTTTTCTTAAGTATTGCTACTTGCAAATTGTCCTGATCTGTTTTTCTGTTAAGTTAGTGTTAGTGTGTGTATTGTGTGTTCATGTCTGATGGTGTGTGTGTTTGTGTCTTTCAGCCAGTGAAGAAGAGTGAGGAGGAAGAGGAGCCGCTGCTGAAGGCGAACTCTCGCCGCTTTGTCATCTTCCCCATCCAGTACCACGACATCTGGCAGATGTACAAGAAGGCCGAGGCCTCGTTCTGGACCGCAGAGGAGGTACGTCAGAGTCTCTGATGGAGGACAGGTGTAGGTCATGTGACTCAGGTGTTGTCATGTGATGCTAATGTCTTGTGTGTGTTCAGGTGGATCTGTCGAAGGACCTGCAGCACTGGGAGTCTCTGAAGGACGAGGAGCGTTACTTCATCTCTCACGTGTTGGCGTTCTTTGCAGCCAGCGACGGCATCGTCAACGAGAACCTGGTGAGGAGAAGCGCTCGAGTGTTCACGACTTTATTCTGTTTCCTGTTTGATTCAAAAGACAAACCTTTATTTAACACGACAAACACAGATCCTCTCCGTCCATCAGGAGGAGTCCACGCTCCTCTTGATGGTCAGAGGTAGAAGGATCAGCTCTGAGTGATCCACAGCTGCTGACTCTCTCTCTGTTCCTCATGTGACCACCAGGTGGAGCGCTTCACTCAGGAGGTGCAGGTGACGGAGGCCAGGTGTTTCTACGGCTTCCAGATCGCCATGGAGAACATCCACTCAGAGATGTACAGCCTCCTCATCGACACCTACATCAAGGAGCCCACTGAGAGGTGAGACCCCATACTGATCTGTGCTAGACCCCCATACTGTTTGTGATCTGGTGTCTGACGGTGCGTTCACTGACCCACAGAGAATACCTGTTCAACGCCATCGAGACTCTGTCATGTGTGAAGAAGAAGGCTGACTGGGCCATCAACTGGATCGGCAACAAGAACGCCAACTACGGTAAACCTGCCCTCTATGATGTCATCATAATGAGACCAATACAGTCTGATACTGGTCCTGTATCTGGTACTGATCATGAGGTATTGATCTGGTCTCTGTGTGCCCTGCAGGAGAGCGGGTCGTGGCTTTTGCCGCCGTGGAGGGAATCTTCTTCTCGGGGTCGTTCGCTGCGATCTTCTGGCTGAAGAAGAGAGGCCTGATGCCCGGTCTGACCTTCTCCAACGAGCTCATCAGCAGAGACGAGGTGATTAGTGATTAGTGATGACATGAAGGACAGTCTGTGTGCAGTGATCAGTGTGTGTGTAGTGATCAGTGTGTGTGTATTAACACTGTGTGTTGTGTTCAGGGTCTGCACTGTGACTTTGCGTGTCTGATGTTCAAACATCTGGTGAACAAGCCGTCAGAACAAACCGTCACCAGCATCATCAGGAACGCCGTGGAGATCGAGCAGGTAACCAACACACACCTCCACCCCCACACACTCTGTTTACCTACTGAGTGTGTTCACCTGGTGTTAACGATGTGTGTGTGTGTGTGTGTTCAGGAGTTCTTGACGGAGGCTCTGCCCGTGAAGCTGATCGGGATGAACTGCGATCTGATGAAGCAATACATCGAGTTTGTGGCCGACAGACTGATGCTGGAGCTCGGATTCAGCAAGGTAACCAAACACACCACAACACCTTCAAACCAGAGCATGCCTAGAGACCAGAACACCTAGAGAGAGACCAGCTTCTAGTGAGAATACAGAACAGTTATAACAGCAAGAATTCTAGAGTTTAGGACCAGGTCTGTAGAGGATCAGGTCTGTGATGATGAGACGCGCAGGGGTACGGACCTCAGCCAGTAATGGGGGCTGAGTGCTGCTGCTGAGCTCTGATTGGAGGACGTGTGGTTCACTGACAGAGTGGCAGCGGCACGATACAGACGCCACACTGAACAGACCTCAAGCAGAACTCTTAGATCCTCTTGTGTTCTCTCAATCTGTGGAGTCAGACCGGATCTGATTGGATCCCTTAAGTAGACTCTGACCTGATCTGTCTCTCTGTGTGTCTTTAGATCTACCGGGTGGAGAACCCCTTTGACTTCATGGAGAACATCTCTCTGGAGGGGAAGACAAACTTCTTTGAGAAGCGTGTGGGCGAGTACCAGAGGATGGGTGTGATGTCGGGCTCCACAGACAACACCTTCAGGCTGGACGCAGACTTCTAGGGGACCCTTGTGTTTTGGACTTGGTACGAGCAGCTGACGGGGAAACATGAACTCTGTAGACTCTAACGGTTCGGGGTCTCTCCTTGCACTGCCTCTTTATCTTGATAACTGCTGAGTCATATATGATGTACATAGAAGAGTTACTCAGCAGTTAACCTGATGACCTGAACTGATGTTTTTTATTTTGTTATACACTAACTAGAGTTTTTTTAATAACCTTTTTTACTGTTAGATACTGTTATATTAATTTGTACAGATATTTTTGCAATAAAATGACTTATTGCAAACACAAACCTCCTCTCTTCTTCACATTTGACTCCATGAGAGATGAATCTAAACAAAGATGAGGGGTAGAAATCATTTAGGTTGGTGTTTTCTTCAGGTGATGGTTTCTTTTTCCAAGTCGAAGTTGCTCATGTGGATTTTAAACATTTCTTAGTCAGTTTATTTTTGTCACTGAATCTTTGTGTTAAAGGGAATCATTTCCACAGAGACAAGAATATTCATTATATGATGATACTTCACAAATTCAAAAGAAATTGAGCACTGAAGGAGTTTGACTGAAAGTCAAAGATGAATATTTTGTTTTCTAAAGTGATTCAGACGGTCACAATATAATCTTAACTTGATTTTACACTAAAGAAATAAAAGCTTCCATTCTTAATTTTAGGAAACACTTTTTAAAGAAAAAACAATCAAGTCATTTTTTTTTTTTTTAAGTTATATTTTTTTGGCTTTTTTTTGCCTTTATTGGATAGGACAGGTGAAGATTGACAGGAAATGTGGGGAGTAGAGAGTGGGGGAAGACATGCAGGAAACGGTCAACCGGCTGGGAATCGAACCGGCGACCCCTGCGACGAGGACTGTAGCCTCTGCATGTGGGGTGCTTAGACCGCTAGGCCACCAGCGCTCTGATCAAGTCATTTTTTGACAATAAACAGTGGAGGACTAAGTCCACGTCTTCATTACTGAAGTATAGACCCTCCCGGTCAAACTTTCCTCCAATACAAGTGAAAGTTGTTCAGTCAGATTAGGACTTGAGTTAAAATCCTGGAGTACTTGCTTTAAAAAATACTTAAGTATCAGGTGTGGACTTGGTCTGTTTAAGTTGTGTGCCCATGTAGTGGGCGTTCCAGGTTCAGATCTAGCCTGCAGCCTCTTTCCTGCATGTCATTCCCCCACTACCCACTGTCCTCTCCTCTGTAAAATAAAGGTGTAACAGCCACAAAATTATAACTTAAAAAAAGATACTCAAAAAATGTAATCATGTATATTTACTTAGTTACTTCCATTACTGGATATAAAATGTATAAAAAGTATAAAAACAGATGAATTTTATCCAATCAGAAAATTAGAGATTTAACCCTTTAATTGAAAATGTATACGGTTAAAAGTCATGACTTTAAGTGACATTAATCTATAGAGCAGAGGTCCCAAAGAGCTTCACAATAACATGAAAAGGCAAATTAAAGGTTGCATTAAATACGAATACATTAGTAGTTTAGGAGCAACACATTCAGAAGCACAGTCCCCTTTAGTTTAAATCTCTCTGATGTAGGGAGCGTGAGCATTGATCGTTCTGCACTCAGTCAAGAGTTAATTATTGATAGTAATTTTTAATAGTAATAGTAAAATTTGATTTCATAGTAATGAATTCCTGTCACATATTTTTTACCTTCATCACATTTTAGACTTGGTCTCTCAACATTTTGAGTAATTTATTTAACTTTTATTTATTTTTTCAACTAGTGGAAAAATGCCCCAACAATAACTTCTTAACACAATATAAAAAACACAACATATATATATAAAAATACAGATGTAGGATTTAACAAGGTGCCTAGGATTAAAGCACATAACTGCAGTAATAATATAAGTGAAGTTAATTATGACTCACTGATTTGTAAAGAATCATAATGAGGTATTATGAATGAAACATGATGCAATAGAAGAAGTGAACAATAATAAATGAAGTCCTCCTCCCTGCAGCAGGTATGTGGTGTTTGCAGGTATGTGGAGTGTGAACAATGAGAGGATCTCTGGGAGGAGAGGTCAGAGAATCTTTATTAGAATCATAAGACTGAGGATCAGCAGCTTTCACCACGTCTCTTCTATGCACATGGAGTAGACAGTTACGTCATCACGCTGAACCAAAACCAGTTTGTATTTTACACAAAAAAACAGCTAAAAATATAAATACTTTAAATTCTTTAAGGGACGTTTTGAAATATTTCAAACCAGTAATGAGGAAAAAAAAAAGAAACCTCGTGTCTGCATCTTTTTTTTCTCGGTCTGTCGCTTCCTTGTGATCCTCCACCTTGCTGACGTCACACACGGAAGTAAACAAAAGTCCAAACTAGCTTCAGCTCGCGGCAGATCTCCTCCAACATGTCGGTTTCAAACCCCAGACAGACCTTCATCACCCCGGTGAGACGTTTCTGTGTTTACCTGAGATTAAGAGCTTCTCTTCATCTTTTCCTCTCTGTCTTTAAATCTGATCTTTACTGAGAACCAGCCTTACAGCAGCGAGGTTAGCATGTGGAGTTATTTACTCAGTGTGTCAGCTTCATATATATGTTAATGTTTAATGTGACCTGTCCTTATATAACACATGTAAGGTCATTATCAGTGTTCTAGATTAATATAATTACTCTTTATGAATGAAATGTCTTTAATTCACAGTAAAATAATCAGATTAAATCTACTGACCCCTCCTCTCCCTCTTTAACGACACAACAGCTGGACTGTCAGCTTTCCTCTAAATGAGTGAGTTAGTGTCTTATAGTTTGTGTAATGTCCTCACTAAGGTTAACAAGCTGAGTCATTTTGAAGCTGAGCGATTTGATATTAAAATAATCATGATATCTAATGGAGTAACAGCTGCTGTGTCTCGTAGCATTGTGTCTGTTTCACTTCTATGGAAATGTAAGGACCTTGACATTGAATATACCAACTCTTACTGAAGGATTGAACTCAATCAATCAATCAATCAATCAATCTTTATTTGTATAGCGCCAAATCACAACAAACGTTATCTCAAGACGCTTTTACAAACAGAGCAGGTCTAGACCGCTCTATGTCAAATTATGAACAGAGACCCAACACCAAGACAGGGTAAGACTCAGTCTGACCCCACCTTAATCCATCATGAGCATTGCACATCGCAGTATTTAGCTAGTTACAGTGGTGAGGAAAAACTTCCTTTTAACAGGCAGAAACCTCAGGCAGAACCAGACTCATGTTAGACAGCCATCATGCCTCGACTGAGTTGGGTCTGGAAAGACAGATAAAGGGGAGTAAGAGAGAGAGGTGATAGTGATGAGACGAGTCGTAGAAGCTGTTGCCGCTGGAGTCCAGCACGTCCGTATCAGCTGGAGTCCAGATCGTCCACAGCAGGAGGACGTCTACGGCAGCTCAGATGAATCTACGAGACAATGGAGCTCAGGGACTCCAGAAAGGTCTATGGTTAGTAACTTTAATGGGACAGGCAGAGTTAAAGTAAGTGATGAAGGGGTTGGGGGGAAGAAGGTGAGCTAGGATCCCAGTGTGTCAGTGTGCCAGTTCCCCCGGCAGTCTAGGCCTATAGCAGCATGACAAAAGCTGGTCCAAGCCTGATGTATGAACTAATATACACTACTGGTCAAAAGTTTTAGAACACCCCAATTTTTCCACTTTTTTATTGAAATCCAAGCAGTTCAAGTCCATTGAATAGCTTGAAATGGTACAAAGGTAAGTGGTGAACTGCCAGAGGTAAAAAAAAAAAAAGGTAAGATTACCGAAAACTGAAAAAATTACGTACATTTCAGAATTATACGAAAAGGCCTTTTTCAGGGAACAAAAAATGGGTCGCCGTTCTGCAGCAATTGAGGTTAATCAAGCCTTGAAAGTTGGTGTTACCAATTCTTATAGGTGTCCCAATTGTCCTTGACTTCCAACCCCCTCTGTCTGCATAAAAGTAGTGTTGGAACACACTGTGGTACCGTACCCTCGTGAGCATCATTTGAACTCCAGAAAGTAGTGTGTTGCTTTAGAACTGGGCAGAAAAAGGCAATTAACAATGGAAGATAGACAGACCACCATAACACTTAAAGATGTAGGTCTTTCCTACAGAGAAATTGCAAAGAAAGTCAAGGTGTCAGTGAGTACAGTTTCCTTCACCATCAAACTGCACTCAGAAACTTGGGGAAACTCTGACAGGAAGAGGTCTGGCAGACCCAAACCCACAACTAAATCAGAAGACAGGTTTCTGAGAGTCAACATCTTGCGTGATAGGAGGCTCACAGGACAACAGCTTCAAGCACAACTTAATAGTGATCGTAGTAAGCAAGTCTCAGTTTCAACTGTGAAGAGAAGACTTCGAGCTGCAGATTTGACCGGTCGAGTTGCAGCAAGAAAGCCTTTGCTAAGACATCAGAATAAGAAGAAGAGGCTTGCCTGGGCCCTGAAACTCCGCCAGTGGACTAATGAAGACTGGAAGAAGGTGATTTTTGTACGCCGTGGAGTAGGCGAAAGGCTGTTGTTTATTTGTTTGATGTTTTCATTTTAGAGCACAATAAGACATGCATGCATAATTTTCAACAAAAATCTTGAAAAATTGTGGTGTTCTCAAACTTTGACCGGTAGTGTATCTGAAAAAGAAGTTACTGAATAGTCCAAATGAAACATTCCATCAAGCCTTATCAGAAATCCAGCATCTCAAATTGTAAGAACATTCCCTAAAATCAATTAAAGTACAGGATTCTAACTACAGATACACTATGATCATTTAGACTCAGTACTTGGTTTGGGCTCCTGTATCATGAAATACTGCATCATGGAGGAGGTCATCCTGTAGCTCTGCTGAGGTCTTACTGAAGCCCAGGTAACTCTGTTAGCCGCCTTCAGCTGGTCTGTATTCTCAGGCCGGGTGTTTCTCGTCTTCCTCTTGACAAATACCCCACAGAGTCCCTCCAGGGTTCAGGTCATTGGAGTTGGCTGGCTAATCAAACACGGTGATATCATGGTCATCAAATCATTTGGTGGTAGTTTTGGCGTTGTGGGCAGGTGCCTGTCCTGGAAGTGGAGCAGCATCTCCATAAAGCTTGTCAGCAGATGAAGTGCTCTAAAACCTCCTTGCGGACGGTTGCGTTGACTTTGGACCAACACCAGCAGAAGACCTGGCCCCCCAAACCATCACAGACTGTGGACACTTAACTCTGGACTTCAGACACCGTGGATTCTGTGCCTCCTCTGGACTCGAGGACCTTGATTTACAAGTGAAACGCTTACTTTCTTTGTCTTCGTAGCCCAGGTACGAGTTTCTGCTGGGTCAGGAGTGGATTGATATCAGGGACCATCTTCAGTCCACTCCCCGTGAAGCTCTCAGGAGTTCTTGACAGTCCTCTCAAAGCTGCGGTCATCCCTTTGGCTTTTGCACTTTTTCCTACCACAGAGACTATCCATCCATCCACCCATTATCTTGACCGCTTATCCCATTAGGGGTCACGGGGGGGCTGGAGCCTATCCCAGCTGGCTTCGGGCGGAGGGCAGGGTACACCCTGGACAGGTCGCAAACCTCTCACAGGGCAAACACAGAGAGACAGACAACATTCAAGCACACACTCACACCTACGGGCAATTTAGAGTGACCAATCAACCTGGTGAGCACGTTTTTGGACTGTGGGAGGAAGCAGGAGTACCATGAGAGAGCCCACACATGCATGGAGAGAACATGCAAACTCCACACAGAAAGGCACCTGCCCGGCCGAGGATTCAAACCAAGAACCTTCTAGCTGTGAGGCAACAGCGCTACACAGCCCACCACATAGACTAACGTCTCAAAAAAGAACCAAACCCCTCTCACGTCCCTGATTGTGTTGATGCTTCACATTCAATAAGAAAGAGACTTTAATGTAATGTAAGATAAAATCAAATAACAAACTAGTTAGCTTTAAAATGTAGCATGTTTGGCTACATGTGTTGATAACTGATGTATCTCTGGAGGGTTAAGTATGTTATGTTGATATCAAACACATGAAGTTTAAACGTGTCCCCATCATCTTCAGGTGATCCCCTTCGCCGGGACGATCCTGGGTGGGTTGCTGCCGGGTGAGATGGTTCTCATTCAGGGCTCGGTGCCATCTGGCGCTGACAGGTGAGGACTCCAAAGAAAACATGATTCAATCTGAAACCTGGTTCAACCTCCTGAACCTGCTGACACACCTGTGCTGACATCACAGAGCCTCACAGTTCCAGCCTCACCTCTCGTCCCTCTGCGCCGTCTTGCAGGTTCCAGGTAGATTTCACGTGCGGCAGCAGCGTGAAGCCGAGGGCCGACGTGGCGTTCCACTTCAACCCTCGGCTCTCCAAGTCTCCGTGCGTCGTGTGCAACACGCTGGAGAAGGAGCGCTGGGGCCGAGAGGAGATCCTGTATCAGATGCCGTTTTCCGCCGGGGCGGCGTTTGAACTCATCATCCTCGTCCTGAAAGACAAGTTCAAGGTGAGAGACCAGATCCTGCAGGAGGATGTGAGGGACTGGTTTTATACCAATGATTATAAAAGGCTTCTGAAGGCGTCTGGTCAATGATCATGTGATGTCTGTTGTTACCCAAAGTGCTGCACTGAGGAGTCTGATGGAGTTTAAAGACACATCAGTGAGTCAGTGAGAACTAGAAAATGAAGTCCTACCATTAGAAGAATACAGTCTTAATATTTCCAATAATATAGTTGTCATTATTCTTTTTGCCTTTATTGATAGGACAGCTGAAGAGAGACAGGATATGTGGGGAGTAGAGAGTGGGGGAAGACATGCAGGACATGGTTGCGGCTGGGAGTCGAACCGTCAACCCCTGTGATGAGGACTATAGCCTCTTTATGTGGGGCGCTTGGACCGCTAGGCCACCAGCTCCCTGGTTGTCATTATTCTTAAAAGAGTAAAAGTTTTATGAGAAAGTCTAAATGAATACGTTTTTATAATACAAACACAAAGTCCTTCTTTTATGAGAAGTATTACAATATTTTTATTTTTATTTTATGCAAATAAATCTGAAGTTTTTGAAAAAAGTTATAATATTAAAAACTAAAAGCTGTCATTTTACGAGGATAAGTCATAATATTACCAAAATAAAGTCCTTATTTTCTCAGAGGAGGTCATCACATATAAAAAATAATATAAAAGTTGTAATTTTATGAGAGCTGTGGCGTGATTTTATGCATAAGTTGTAGTTTTACAAGTATTTAAGTGTAATAATGTGTGAAAAAGTCAGAATAAAACAATCAATAAGTTGTAATTTTATTAGGAAATGACTTGATATTATTTATCTTTTAATACGAAGGGAAGAAGAGAAGTGCAGCGAACCGCCTGCTGTAAAAAGAGGGACGTCTTTGAAGTTAAACTTTTGTAAAAGTTTCACAAAACTGTGTCAAAGTATCAAGAAGAAGATCTTCAACATATGACAAAGATCTCCTCATTAAATTGAGACTTTAGTTCTAATTATTGTCGAAATGATCCAAAATTAACAGACAAGTTTATAAGAACACATTTGTCCCTCCTTCTGTTCATGTGATGACCCCTTGTATTCATCCGGTGACTGTCAGGAGGGGCCAGACCCTGAGGTTTAAAACCTGTAGCTGTCCTGTTTGTTCAGTTTGAGCTGCTTCAGATGGAGCTGGTGTTTTATTATTGAACATGCCCTGCAGTATTTATTCTCACGTTGTTGTACTCCTACTCTTCCTTCAGTAAACCCTCTCTGTACTTCCCTCTCTCTCCTGTAGGTGGCGGTAAACGGAGCTCATCTGTTGGAGTTCACACACAGATTGGAGCTGGAGAACGTCGACACTCTGTGCATATCTGGAAAGGTCAACGTTGAGGCTGTGGGCATCCTCCCGAGCGCTGTGAGTCAGTCTGCAGATTCTGCTTCATGTGATAAACCTGTGACTGTAAACATGTGATGAGGACCAATCAGAGGCTTTGTTGTTGTTGTTGTTTTTATTTTTAGGGCGCAGTTTCTCCTTCGGCAAGTCTGAGCAGCCAGGACTCTGCCACCAACGTAAGGACAAACTCACATGGTCTTCCAACAGAGCCAAAATACTTTATAAAGAGAAAACAGATTAATCACATTATTTAACATTGATCAATAAAATAAAAAATATGTGAAGGTTATCTTTTCTCAGTGGGATTTATGTGACAATAAATCCTTACAGATTTTTTAAATATTTAATATTTTAGCAGCTCGGGTGTTATACTCTCCTACAACAGAGTGTCATCTGCATACAAATGATCATGTTTATGATATTTCTTAATAATCTATAGAAGAGGATTAAACCCAATTCATTTTCTTTTTTTTTAAGGTTTTTGGGGGTTAGGCCAGTATAAAAAAAAAATCGACTTTTTCTTCAATATTTTGACTTTAAAATCAGAATTCTGACTTTTAAGTTCAAATTTCAAAAAATGTCAAATTTATTTTTATTTTTATTTAGTGGCCTAACCTTCACAAAAATATTCAGATACTCTAATCCTCTTCTGTAGTATTCTCCATGAGCAGAACCATGTTAGAGCAAAACGTTAGAGGACCTAACATTGAGCCCTGTGGAACACCTCACAAAATTCATTTAGTCAACGTTATTTATAAAGCACCAAATCCCAACAAACGTTCTCCTCAGACTCTTTCCAAACAGAGCCGGTCTAGACCGTACTCTATGTTCTATTATTAACAAAGACCCAACATCAAGACCGGATCAGATCCGGTCCCATCTTCCAGACAGGACTCAGTCTGATCTCATCTTAATCCACCATGAGCAGAGCACTTTGCAGCATTTAGCAAGTTACAGTGGCAAGGACAAACTTCCTTTAACAGGCAGAAACCTCCAGCAGGACCAGACTCATGTTAGACACACATCTGCTGAGGACGAGAATGTTGTGTTGATATGTATTTTTGATACAAATGCTAATCTTTTCTGACCGCCATGTTTTTCTACTTTGATTAATTCCTGTTTTTTGTTCCTCCTCCAGCCCATCAAGTCTTTTTCAGGCGACTTGGTGAGTTTAACCATCGCATGTTCAGTTTGTTGTGATTTCTCAGCCTTTAACTTATTTTAAAATAAACACACTTATCTTAAAAGTAGAGATGCACCAAGTGTGAAGTCAGGACTGATTGTTAAACCAATGTTGCCTGTAGCCGATGTTTTTGTGTCTGTTTTTCACATGAGCTATGAGATTGACTAATTCAAATTGTTGCTAGACGTCTCTTCTCTTAAATAATGTTGCTTGTTGAGTTGTCTCTCTTAAGGTCATTGTTCTGTTTGTTCTTTGTGCTGTTAACAGTTTTAAACCAAATATCTGTTGCTTTCCATTTCCTGCACAAAAACAATCATCAGCTTAAATATCTGTGTCACTAAACTACAGACAGAAGTTTAACATTTCTCAGGTTCAGATGTTGAAGTGTTTCTGATCTTGTGTTTTCAGAGCGTTCCCTTCAGAGGAGAACTTCTTAAAGGACTGAAAGTCGGACTCAGCATCACCGTTAAAGGAAAAACCAATAAGGACGCAGACCGGTACGCAACACATCCACACACGTCTGTCTGTGTTCACTCTTTAATGTCACTCATATTTAAAGGTTATTCAGTGATACACCCACAGAAACAGGACTCTGGTTTTGGGTAAAAAGGGTGTTCCTCTGCTGTGTTTTAGTTTCAGTGTGAATCTGCGAGCGTCTGACAGCAGTGACATCGCTCTTCATCTGAACCCTCGTCTGAAGAAAGGAGTCTTCGTCAGAAACTCCTTCCACTCTGAGTGCTGGGGCCCCGAGGAGACCAAGCTGGACTCCTTCCCCTTCAGAGCGGGAGAATACTTTGAGGTACGACAACAGACCCTTAAAATATAAACACATTAAACTCTAGAATCTAAAACATGTATGGTGCATAAAGACCCTCAAGACATTTAAAGAGTTATAGAGATGGTTGTTTAAACGGTCAATATTGATCCAAATAATGTTTTAGTTAGTGTCATTTTCATTCCATCACATTACTCCCTAATATTATATCCATGTAATTAAATTAAAAGATTACACTGCTTAATATAATTTAAAAAAAAGACAAATTTTGAATCGTACGGATTGTAATTGTATTCAACTACATACTTTTTTAACACAGGTATGAACTTAGCATTTTATTATTCACTTCCATATTTTACACTTATTCATTGTAATCTTAACATTTCTCTGTAAACTTAACATGTTCATTCAAACTATACATTTCATCGTAAAGTTTACATTTTCATGGTAAATTTCACGTCATTGTGAACTTTAAATTTTCATCGTAAATTTTATATTTCATTGTAAACTTTACATTTTCATTGTGAAATTTACGTCATTGTAAACTTAAAATTTTCAGCGTAAATTTAACATTTCCATTGTAAACTTTAAATTTTCATCGTAAACTTTAAATTTTCATCATAAATTTAACATTTTCTTTGTAAATTTCACGCGTCATTGTAAACTTTAAATTTTCATCGTAAACTTAATTGTAAATTTCACATGTCATTGTAAACTTTTAATTTTCATCGTAAACTTTACATTTTCATTGTAAACTTTACATTTTCATTGTAAACTTTACATTTTCATTGTAAACTTCATGTCATTGTAAACTAACATTTCATCACGAACTACATTTTTATCAATGTAACATTTTGTGATTAAATGTTCAATATTGTCGCACACTTTACATTTCAATACAAAGTTTAGAATTTGTTACATTTTATACTTTTAAAATTTAATTATAGAATTTATATAAATGTTATTAAAAATGCTTCATTTTATTGTTAATGGTAAACTCTGTGTTTAGTTAACTTAAAATTGACTGAAACATTTTCATTATAAACTTAACTAAACTTTAAATGTTCATTGTAAACTTTAAATTTCATTGTAGACTTTACATTTTCATGAAGCACCTTTATAACCGAACAGAATGTTTTCTGAGTGCTTGATTAAAAATGTTAAACTTGTATTTTTGTATGAATTAACATTGTTGTGATAATACGTGTTTGTTTGTTTTCTGTGCAGATGATCATCCTGTGTGACTCTCAGCTGTTTAAAGTCGCCGTTAACGGAGTCCACCTGCTGGACTACAAACACCGGGCCCAGGACCTGAGCCTGGTGACCCAGCTGGAGGTTCAGGGAGACGTCACACTGCTGGGCGTTAAGATCCTCTGAGACCCTCTGGGACCCTCTGAGACCCGTTAATCCGGTCTACAGAGAGTGAAATGTAAATAACCTGCAGTGTTGTACGTAATGAACCCTGAAGGCCCGATGACCAAGTTAATGTTTTTGATATCGATGAGCGATGTGTGAATGTCTTTTTAAGAGTTTTTATGAACATGTTTCAAACTCTGTAATCCACTCAGTCTTTAAGATTGGGAAAGAAAACGTCTGAACCAAGTTCATCCAGAAACCTAACATACTAACTCATCTTCTGATTGTGCCTCTTAATCCTGGATCCTGATACATGATACGCTGTAGTTAGAGGAAACAGAGAGCATCATGGGAGAGTAATCTCATGAACTAACATGAACCTGTGTGAACACTTCCTGTTGATGTCTGTCTGAGCACTAAAAGAAATGACTTCACATCACTGATTAATCTTTAAATAAAGTCTGTGCTGATGTCTAAATCAATCCAGAGGAGTGTCATATTTCACCTCAGCCTGTTGACACTGACTAAACCGTGAGTGGACAGGTTTTTTATTTGGAGTGATTATTAGGAAATGAGAAATGGGAACAGAGCAGTCACTAGTGAAGGATGTTAGAACACACGAGAAGCTGAGGGAACGAGTCGTCTAGCAAATTGAAGACAACGAATGAAAACACAGCACGAGCTTTGGTGGAGTCACAGGACTGAGAGAGAAGAAAACGCCAACAGTAAAGTTACAGGAAGAGGACCTTAATGTTTCAACTCAGCTTTCCATGTGGGTCCAACATTTTCATTTACTATCTGAGGAACCAGTTGATGAGTTAGCTGCATTAATGAATCCTCTTTAATTCAATGCTCGGCGTCATCGTGTTTATTTCTTCGTGTGGATAAGCAGGTCGATGTTTATAGAACGTCTGGTTACAGAGAAGGAATCCTTACAGGGTGAGATAAGATATCTCCAGTCCAAACTGGATCCTGTCTACCTCTTGTAACCCACTCACAAGACTTTCAACCTCAAGCTTTTTAAAAATACCTTCAATGGTTATATTTCAAAAGCGTACGCCATGCCATCAAGTGCCACAGAAGTATAATTCAGGGTTTAGACAACCAGGGGAACTGACACACTGGGATCCTGTCTCTCACTTTAACTCTTCCTGTCCCATTAAAGCAGGGGTGTCCAAAGTACGGCCCGGGGGCCAATTGCGGCCCAAGGTCCATTTATTTATGGCCCCAAGCTTCCATCTTAAATTGTGTAATTTATAGCACAGAAATTAATCACAGTTTCTTTCTACAAACAAAACTAAAGTCAATCCAGAAACGTCTCAAAAAGCTTCATATGGACTTCCTGTCTAAAACCAAAGCTCTGGGAATTCTGCAAGACGGCAATAAAGAAGAAACACAAGGACTCTTAAAGTTGACAAGTTTTCAAATTCATGTTTTTATCATGATGTGAAAATGTTCTTGATGAACACTAAAACTTCAGAAGACACAAAAGAGGACACAAGACAAGATCAAATTATAAAATTGTGCAGAAAAGGCAAAATTTGGTGCATCAAAAATGTTCAGAACTCAGGAAAGTAATTATATAGTTCTTAAAATGTTGTCTGCTGGTCAGAAAGGTCTTAAAAAAAAACATGAAGAAGAAGTGTGATGAAATCTAGATCGTGATCCTGCCATAGGAAAATAATTATACTAAATATTAAATAAATATTTCATGTATAACTTTTAGGATTCCTAAGTCTCAGTAGGAGCCACTGGCCCTGAGGTATTCTGACAACATCATATGTGGCCCTCTGAAAAAAGTTTGGACACCCCTGCATTAAAGTTACTAACCATAGACCTTTCTGGAGTCCCTGAGCTCCCTTGTCTCGTAGGTTCCTCTGGATCTCTGCTGCTGTGGACGTGCCAGACTCCAGCTGCTACAACTACTACTATCCGTCTCCCCACTATCATCTCTCTCTCTCTCTCTTCATCTCCCTCTATTCCTCTCTCCAACACGGTCTCAGCAGATGTGTGTCTAACATGAGTCTGGTCCTGCTGGAGGTTTCTGCCTGTTAAAGGAAGTTTGTCCTTGCCACTGTAACTTGCTAAATGCTGCAAAGTGCTCTGCTCATGGTGGATTAAGATGAGATCAGACTGAGTCCTGTCTGGAAGATGGGACTGGATCTGATCCGGTCTTGATGTTGGGTCTTTGTTAATAATAGAACATAGAGGACGGTCTTTGTAAGATAACTTTGATTTTGCAGAGCTCACCAAGACCGTAATGAATCACATCAAGGTCTAAAGCCTCTGATAATAAAGCAGATATTTTTGTGCAGCATTCGCCATCTAGTGGAAAATCAGAACTAGATTTAAATTTAGACTAAGTATTGTTTTGGATGAACAAACATTTAATTTTCTGCTTTTAGAGCTGGATGTCTCACTTTTAGTCCGGAGTAGGGATGTACATTTTAAGTATTTTCCGTGATCGATTTTTGGAAATGTTAACGATCAATTATCGATTAATTGATTAAAAAAAAACATTATTCTTACGTCAAAAAAAATGCGTTGTTTTCCCCCTAAATTATATTTTCTACAGCAACAAAATGCATCTAACTGACGGGATTGAATACGGGTACACATTTGATACTCATCAACGATCAGGCTCATTAAAATATTCTCCACGGACATAATCTTATAAAGTGAAGGCTGAGACTACCAACAGAAAAGTACTTCAGACTCACAGTGTCCAGTTTTCTGTCTACTTGTTCTTAATGAGAAAAATAAACATGTGTATTCAGTCAGGTGTCAGCCAGGAGTGCAACCGGGTCATAATCAGTCCCGCTGGAGAAAAGCCCAGACGGCTCTGATGTTGCTGCTCTGTAAACGTAGCGTACCAGAATTTCCCACCTGTCTGTTTCCTTCGTATCCAAAGTTGGGAAATATCCTGTTTAAAGCTGTCAACCTTCGTGTCCATGTTGTTGTTGGCAGCAGTTTTGTATTGATCCTCTTTTAAAAAGCGCACGTGGAGACCTGACGCACAGCCGCAGCCGCCAGCTGAGCGTCTCCGCTGTGCGCAACACCTTTAAACAGCTGATTCACATCAAAACATGCTTTAAACTTAAAACACCTCCCTGATAGCTGAGGGTAATATGAGACCACATGATGTTTGTTTCACGTGACGGAAAATTGATAACAAAAATGTGTGTCGAGTAATTTCTTAACAATCAATTAATCGATTAATTGTGGTCATCCCTAATCCGGAGGTCGATTTTGGATTCCAATGTTGAAAGTTAAAAAAGGAGAGAGATTCAGGTTTCTGTTTCTGCAACTTTTATTACAAAACAAACATCCAGCATAAAAACTGAAACTGTACAAATATAACAAATAATCTAAAACAGATATTTACAGGATGCAGCGCTCTCATCGCCTGTGACTAACTGATCTCATCGCAGTGAAGCTGAACCAGCTGCTTCTTTAAAAAAGATCCAACAACAGTCTGTTCATCTCAACACCTGTGACGAAACAAGTCCCAGCATGCACTGGGGGAGAGGTAGAGTTAAAAGGGTAACCGTGAGTCCACGAGGGTCCTCTAGAAGTCCGCGTCCAGCCTGAAGGTGTTGTCTGTGGAGCCCGACATCACACCCATCCTCTGGTACTCGCCCACACGCTTCTCAAAGAAGTTGGTCTTCCCCTCCAGAGAGATGTTCTCCATGAAGTCGAAGGGGTTCTCCACCCGGTAGATCTAGAGACACACAGAGAGGGATCAGGTTAGAGTCTACTTAAGGGATCCAATCAGAGCCGGTCTGACAGATTAAGAGAACACAAGAGGATCTAAGAGTTCTGTTTGAGGTCTGTTCAGTGTGGCGTCTGTATCGTGCCGCTGCCACTCTGTCAGTGAACCACACGTCCTCCAATCAGAGCTCAGCAGCAGCACTCAGCCCCCAGCCCCCATTACTGGCTGAGGTCCGTACCCCTGCGCGTCTCATCATCACAGACCTGATCCTCTATAGACCTGGTCCTAAACTCTAGAATTCCTGCTGTTATAACTGTTCTGTATTCTCACTAGAAGCTGGTCTCTCTCTAGGTGTTCTGGTCTCTAGGCATGCTCTGGTTTGTAGGTGTTGTGGTGTGTTTGGTTACCTTGCTGAATCCGAGCTCCAGCATCAGTCTGTCGGCCACAAACTCGATGTACTGCTTCATCAGATCGCAGTTCATCCCGATCAGCTTCACGGGCAGAGCCTCCGTCAAGAACTCCTGAACACACACACACACACATCGTTAACACCGGGTGAACACACACAGCAGGTAAACAGAGTGTGTGTGTGGGGGTGGAGGTATGTGTTGGTTACCTGCTCGATCTCCACGGCGTTCCTGATGATGCTGGTGACGGTTTGTTCTGATGGCTTGTTCACCAGGTGTTTGAACATCAGACACGCAAAGTCACAGTGCAGACCCTGAACACAACACACACAGTGTTAATACACACACACTGATCACTGCACACACACTGATCACTGCACACACACTGATCACTACACACAGACTGTCCTTCATATCATCAGTAATCAGTAATCACCTCGTCTCTGCTGATGAGCTCGTTGGAGAAGGTCAGACCGGGCATCAGGCCTCTCTTCTTCAGCCAGAAGATCGCAGCGAACGAGCCCGAGAAGAAGATTCCTTCCACGGCGGCAAACGCCACGACTCGCTCTCCTGCAGGGCGCACAGAGACCAGATCAATACCTCATGATCAGTACCAGATACAGGACCAGTATCAGACTGTATTGGTCACATTATGATGACATCATAGAGGGCAGGTTTACCGTAGTTGGCGTTCTTGTTGCCGATCCAGTTGATGGCCCAGTCGGCCTTCTTCTTCACACATGACAGAGTCTCGATGGCGTTGAACAGGTATTCTCTGTGGGTCAGTGAACGCACCGTCAGACACCAGATCACAAACAGCATGGGGGTCAAGAGTAGACCAGTATGGGGTCTCACCTCTCAGTGGGCTCCTTGATGTAGGTGTCGATGAGGAGGCTGTACATCTCTGAGTGGATGTTCTCCATGGCGATCTGGAAGCCGTAGAAACACCTGGCCTCCGTCACCTGCACCTCCTGAGTGAAGCGCTCCACCTGGTGGTCACATGAGGAACAGAGAGAGAGTCAGCAGCTGTGGATCACTCAGAGCTGATCCTTCTACCTCTGACCATCAAGAGGAGCGTGGACTCCTCCTGATGGACGGAGAGGATCTGTGTTTGTGGTTTTAAATAAAGGTTTGTCTTTTGAATCAAACAGGAAACAGAATAAAGTCGTGAACACTCGGGCGCTCCTCCTCACCAGGTTCTCGTTGACGATGCCGTCACTGGCTGCAAAGAACGCCAACACGTGAGAGATGAAGTAACGCTCCTCGTCCTTCAGGGACTCCCAGTGCTGCAGGTCCTTCGACAGATCCACCTGAACACACACAAGACATTAGCATCACATGACAACACCAGAGTCACATGACCTACACCTGTCCTCCAGAGACTCTGACGTACCTCCTCTGCGGTCCAGAACGAGGCCTCAGCCTTCTTGTACATCTGCCAGATGTCATGGTACTGGATGGGGAAGATGACAAAGCGGCGAGAGTTCGCCTTCAGCAGCGGCTCCTCTTCCTCCTCACTCTTCTTCACTGGCTGAAAGACACAAACACACACACACACACATCATCAGACATGAACACACAATACACACACTAACACTAACTTAACAGAAAAACAGATCAGGACAATTTGCAAGTAGCAGTACTTAAGAAAACTTAGTTGCAGGTCTATTTGATGAAGTCAAGCAGTTTGTATTTCTTGAAATTGATGTCTTTTGCCTTTAAATGTTGGATCGCGTGATGACAGATTATAAAAACACTTCCTGTGTTTCATGTTTAAAGAGGAGAACACATCTGATCACTGTTTCTGAACACCTCTAACTTTAAATCCTTCATTTAGGATGCACATAATAAACAGGTCTGAACACATGTGTGTTGCAGAAAGTTTCATATAAACAGATAAATAAACTTTAATTCAATGAAGTAAAAACTGCATGCAGCAGGTGAGCATCATCATCAGCTGATTGTTGGCGCCAGAAGTCAGATTTTAGGCGCCACATGTCCTAAAAATAGCCCCCCAAACAGCTGATGGAGGACTTTAATGTGCTCAGTGATCCTCTGGAGGTTTGATTGTTTAAGTTTAGCAGGTTTGGGGGTTTGGAGGTTTGGAGGTTTGGATCACTCACCAGAGGCTCGTCGAAGATTTTCCGCGCGGTTTTAGACGCCAGGATGCGGGTCGTGTTCAGACTCGGAGGCTGGAGGAAGAAAAATAACTTTATAAAGAATAAAAACTAAAAACACATGCAGAGTTTATCTGTTCATGTATTCACACCAGCAGCTGATTTAAACAGAGTTACAGGTTAAATACAGGGCAGTCAGGCTGACGTGACGTGTAATTAAAGGCACAGTAACGTACAGAGAGAGTCTAACAGGAACAAAGAAACACACATGAAGAAGGTTTTGCAGGTTTTAGGTTACTCACCGTGTTTTCTTTGTCCACAGACATGTTGCTGATCTGACTGCTCAGAGAGTTTTCATTCTTCACGGAGAGAGGAGAGCGAGCAGACATCATGTTAGTCTCCACGAGTTCACACAGGCAGGGGAATAAAAAGCTGAATAAGTTAACAAACTAAAAGAAGTTAAAAAAGAGAGAAAAACACTAAACTAACAAACAGCAGGACACAGAGAGCAGAGACTGAAGCGGGCTCTGATGGCTGCTCGACCTTTTTATTGGAATCTTGGCGCTAGAACGCAGCTGGCCAATAGGAAGGGAGCTCGCGCTGGCTCTTTAAACTGACGTGTCAGGGGAGCCAATCAGGAGGCGAGTTGAGGTCACGTGCTGCATGGACAGCTGCGGGAAATTCAAACGGCTTTGTTTGTGCGGGGTTACAAAACTGAGCGAAACCGGTGTTACAAAACTATTAAAATGAGCCTTTACGCAACATGTCAGATTCTGATTAAAAAGTATGTTTATTGTTCACTAAAAAGGGTCAGAATCTAATATTAATGTCAGCTGATACTGTTAGTTTAGTGTTAAAATTAATGTTTATAAAACCTGTTAAAGTAAAATCCACTTCCGGAATGAAATTAGACAGGTTTGATCTAAATGTTACTTAAATGTGTCTCCTACAACAAGTTTGATATAAATCACTGCCAAGGTGTTGTAAATATTTTCGCTGTATGTTTTTAAGGGTCTGTTTTTTCCCGCCGCCGCCCTTCTCTGTTGTTTGCTGTCATCTGAAGGCGTTGTCACAAAGACATTTTAGCGCCAAAATACACATTTTAATCACAACTTTTTTTGTAAATAAGAAACATTCAAACCATCAAACATCAGACGGTTTAACATTTATAACTGACAGTTGGTTAAACATGAGCACAGAGCTGTCAACTGACTACAAAACTACATGACCTGGTGTTGTGTTGAAACCAGCGACCCTGTAAAGTTGTGACCCCTAATCGAACACTTATAACCGTTTATATCTGTTACACAGTGGATTTGGTTGCAGTTGTTAATTTAACTTGTCTGCAGAGTATTTGGGTCACCAGTTAAAACAGAACACCCAGTACTTTTCCATCCCTGCGTCACAAAATCCCATGAGACGTCATTTTTATTGAGTATTTCCGGTCCTGGTTGACTCCACTTGTTGTACCTGGTAGTAGTTTGTGTTTCAGGCTCTGAAGAAAACGTTTAAAATCCATTTTCTCTCTGAAATCTGATGATATTCGGATTTCTTCTGAGGCTGACATATCAGCTGTTCCGGGGTAAGAAGAGGAGCGCTCTGATTGGCTGTTTGCTGAGCTGACGACAGAGTCAATTAATCTATTTCAGTAGAAGAGACGCCACCTAGCGGCCTGGATGAACACAAAACAAGACTCTCTTCTTTACATACTAGAGTTATGTGAATCATTAATCATTTTAAGACAACAAAAATAAACTTAACATTTATATTTTTTTGCAAAGGAAGGAGAATAAAAAAGTAATGTACTTTGATAAAATCTCCAGAGTCTTTGTGGACATCTTGGACAATTATATCTCTTACCTTATTATCTTTTATTTATATGTGTTAATATTAATTGATTTCACCCTTACTTGCTTATAAACAACACTAACCTACTAGAGACAAATAATAAGTGCAAAAAAGAGGAAGAAACTGTTACAATTTTGTGTATCTTGCAGATTTTACCCCCCCAAAAGATGGATTTATAAAATCTGAAATGTTTGTAGGGATCTTTGGGGTGTGACAGACGTATTGGTAAAGATATCTATCAGATTCACAAAGTCCTTCAACCCCTGAACACCCAACCTCACACCTGCTGCTCTGCCAAAACAAAGCCAGGTATGTTTTGATAAAGCTTAAAGATAGAACTGGCTCAGGCTTGGACCAGGTCTTAGTTATGCTGCTATAGGCTTAGACTGACACACTGGGATCCTGTCTTTCCCTCTCTCTCCTCTCTCTGCCTGTCTCTCACTTTAACTCTTCCTGTCCCATTAAAGTTACTAACCATAGACCTTTCTGGAGTCCCTGAGCTCCCTTGTCTCGTAGGTTCCTCTGGATCTCTGCTGTAGATTCCTTTATATGGGTCTGTTATTCATCCTCTCTATTCCCCTTTTTTCCGTCCTTTTTCCTTTCATTTCATTCATCCTTCTTACTTTCTGTCTTTTATTTACTTCTTTCTTTTTTCTTTTTTTTCTTTCTTTCTTTCTTTCTTTCTTTCTTTCTTTCTTTCTTTCTTTCTTTCTTTCTTTCTTTCTTTCTTTCTTTCTCTATTGTTCTTTCCATTTTCTTCATCCTTTATGTCTCCTTTCTTTCTTTCATTCAGTCTTTCCTGCTGTCCTTTCCTTCTTTCCTTCTTTTTTTCTTTATTCCTTCCATTCCTTTCTGATTTCCTTCTTTCTTTCTTTCTTTCTCTACTTGTTCTTTCCATGTTTCTTCATCCTTTCTGTCTCCTTTTTTTATCCCGTCCTTTCCTTCACCATTTATTCTCCTCTTTTTCTTTCTTCTGGTCTCCCTCTCTTCTCTCTTTACCTTTCTGGAGTCCCTGAGCTCCCTTGTCTCGTAGGTTCCTCTGGATCTCTGCTGCTGTGGACGTGCCAGACTCCAGCTGCTACAACTACTACTATCCGTCTCCCCACTATCATCTCTCTCTCTCTTCATCTCCCTCTATCCCTCTCTCCAACACGGTCTCAGCAGATGTGTGTCTAACATGAGTCTGGTCCTGTTGGAGGTTTCTGCCTGTTAAAGGAAGTTTGTCCTTGCCACTGTAACTTGCTAAATGCTGCAAAGTGCTCTGCTCATGGTGGATTAAGATGAGATCAGACTGAGTCCTGTCTGTAAGATGGAACTGGATCTGATCCGGTCTTGATGTTGGGTCTTTGTTAATAATAGAACATAGAGTACGGTCTAGACCGGCTCTGTTTGGAAAGAGTCTGAGGAGACCGTTAGTTGGGATTTGGCGCTTTATAAATAAAGATTGATTGGTTGGTTGATATGTCCAGTCTCCAAGTGGACCACCTCTCTACAGCTATGTCCAAATCTGATAAACATGTACCATTTGGACTCAAAAGCTGATGTTTGTCATGAGGGTTTTTTTATTGGTCACGTTAAAATTTGCAGGACAAAGTTCAGCGACATAAAATTCTGACAAAGTACATCATAAATCCAAACTTTCCCTCCGTAATCTCTGGAAATTTCTCTGTTATAAATCCCGGTTTGACCTCCGGCTGAAAATCTGGCAGTGTTGCTCCTTGGCACCAAACAATCGGATGATCTGGGCTCTGCAGACGTTCACTGCTTCGTGTTTTTTGTCCTCAGATTAAATATAAAACGAAGCTTCACACAGTTTGAGTGAGCTCCTCTGAGGAAAAAACATCAGTCCTCTTTGTTTCACATAATCTCTGAAAAAACTTCACAATCAAGTCGACCCAAATCACCCGCTGCTTTGGGAAAAGTTCGTAGTTTGACGTCGGGTTTGGTCGGACCGCGGCTGAAGGCAGACGTCTGTTTGGCATCGTAGTAGCTTATTCTGGGTAAAAGGTTGAATGTTTGTCAGGTGAGACAGTTTGACTTCAAGAACAAGGATGGAAGGAGGAAGAAGGATCCTGTGGAGGAGATGATGATGATGATGGCATAAAAGGAGAAAACTGTAGAACAGAAACATCATTATGAACATTAAATAAAAACATATTTGATTATGTCTTCATCCACGTGTGTTTAAAACCCTCTGGAGCTTTATTTCTATGTGAATTAACTCAGTAAAATTTGATTTAATTCACCGTAATGTCCCTTTAATTATGGATCAGGTTAAAACAAGCTCAGAGAAACATCTGAAATATATTATTTATGCCCTTACAACATTAAATCATTATAACTTTTGAATCATTTATGTATGTTTGAGGTTTGGAGGAAATGAGTTTACATGTCATTTCACTTTGTTCCAGTTTCATTTTTTGAGTTTTTTCCTCATCATTTTTGTATGTAAGTTGTAAAAATGTTAAAATATTAGATACTTTTGATACCATGTGCTTGAAAACACTATAATTTCCAGTTCCCTTGTCTCGAAGGTTCCTCTGGATCTCTGATGTAGATTCCTTTATATGGGTCTGTTATTCATCCTTTCTATTCCCCTTTTTTTCCTTCCTTTTTCCTTTCATTTCATTCATCCTTCTTACTTTCTGTCTTTTATTTACTTCTTTCTTTTTTCTTTTTTTTTTCTTTCTTTCTTTCTTTCTTTCTTTCTTTCTTTCGTTCTCTCTTGTTCTTTCCATTTTCTTCATCCTTTATGTCTCCTTTCTTTCTTTCTTTCTTTCTTTCTTTTATTCCTTTTTCCTTTCATTCCTTTCTGACTTCTTTCCTTCTTTTTTTCTTTATTCCTTCCATTCCTTTCTGATTTCCTTCTTTCTTTCTTTCTTTCTCTATTTGTTCTTTCCATGTTTCTTCATCCTTTCTGTCTCCTTTTTTTATCCTGTCCTTTCCTTCACCATTTCTTCTCCTCTTTTTCTTTCCTCTGGTCTCCCTCTCTTCTCTCTTTTCTTAGACCTTTCTGGAGTCCCTGAGCTCCCTTGTCTCGTAGGTTCCTCTGGATCTCTGCTGCTGTGGATGTGCCAGACTCCAGCTGCTACAACTACTACTATCCGTCTCCCCACTATCATCTCTCTCTCTCTTCATCTCCCTCTATCCCTCTCTCCAACACGGTCTCAGCAGATGTGTGTCTAACATGAGTCTGGTCCTGCTGGAGGTTTCTCCCATTATCTTTATATTGATTACTGTTGAAAAGCACTAAAGATTGTGAAAAAAACAGAACTACAGTCATATTTTTTACCCAAGAGAGAGAGAGCAGCAGAGACAAAAAACGTGAAACTAAAAAATGAGATGTTATTTTCTCTTTGTTTTACAGTTTTTGTGCTCTAAAGAAATTAAAAACAAGTCCTCTCTTCACACTAAAGCACAGGAAGGTGCTGGATTGTGTTTATTTGCTGCCTAAGTTGCCCATTTTCCTGCCTGCTGTGTGTCTCTGCTCTGTCCTCTGTCACAGCTGCTATACTGCTTAACACAGGACTTCCACCAGATCCATGTCTGGTCCGTCTCTGATCCGCTGCGGTCCTGCTCCGTGCTCTCTCGTCCTTCAACACCCACCGGTTGTGTTTTCAGAACGCAGTACAGAGCAGGACCTCCGGACAGCTGGAGTCATGTGACCGAGGTTTCCCCTTGGTAATCACTGAATCAAGGATTCTCCTCCTCCTCCTCTCCTCATCCATGTTGTCTTTCTGGTCCTCTGAAAACCTCTGACCTGTTGACTCCAGGCCTGGCTCCGCTCATCATGACTTTGGTTTGTTGTTGTAGTTAAGTGAAATACGATCTGGTGATAACACAGAGTGTTTTATTCTGAAAATTAACCGGATGTTTTCATTTTGTTTTGGTGAAACCTGACTTCCTGTCCCGCTCCATCTGCTCTGTTGAGATTGATGCGTCGTGCTCCGGCATCCGGCAACAATAGAAGTCTTGTGTATCTGATCCGGAGGACTCCGACCTGCTGGATCAGAGACACAACAGAGCGGATCCAGTGGAAGTTAACACACTGACTAGAATTGAAACCTATCAGATCTGGTGCTGTGACGGATCGGAGACGGACCAGACACAGTTCTGGTTGAATTTGGCTGCGACCACGATGTCATGTAGTCCCTTTGTGCTTATTTTTGTTGTTTGTTCTTTGCTTTGATTTAGAAAATGAAAGTCAGATTTGTCGCTGTGCTTGTCTAAGACAAAATGCATGAACGTTAATGAGATGAACTCCAAATATTAAATGCAGAGAAAGTCTGCAAATGTTTACCAAGATGAATCTGGACTCCAGAGGGTTTCAAAACAACACATGTTCATTTTTTCATGAAGAGAGACGTCGCATGTTTACAGGAGAAACTCTCTCTGTCTCATTTTTCTTCACTTTTCAGACTTTCTACCTTTACTTTTACTTTTTCTGGAACTTTTAACTCTTCTACATATTTGTGTTTAGTGAAAAATCTTGAGTTTTGTCTTTAATTTGTTCTCTGAAGATGCCATTGACTCAAGCTTCCAAGTAAATGTGACTCTGTTTAGGAAAGACTTCCCCACAGACTCAGACATTTCTCTGAACCTGGGGACTTTTGAACAGTTAAAATAAAAATATTCATCAAACTGGTGAACAGAAATAAACTCTCTGTGAATAAAACTTTAAAAAACTGAAGCCTGAAGTCAGACGGAGGAGAAATGTCAGACATGTGAGTTCAGTTCAGACGGAGCTGAGCTTAACGAGCCCCCTGACCGAGTCCTCGTGCAGCGCGTCCTGACTGGCTGGGTCGTACAGGCTGGAGGGGGAGGGGATGGGGGGATGTTGGTGTTGGTGTTGGTGGAGGTGCAGGTGGGCGGGGCAGGGCAGGGCACCCTGCGGCGTGGTGCAGGGCGTCTCCTCAGGGCTGACGAAGTGGTGGTGCGGGTGGTGGTGGTGATGGTGGAGGTGGTGGTGGCAGTGGGAGTCGGAGGCGACGTCCCTCAGGATGTGGACGTCTCCCCCGCAGGACGGTAGGGATGGCTGGGAGGGGGCGAGGTAGGCGCAGGGGCCCCCGAGGGTGGTGGTTTTCCCCGGGAGAGGGGCCATGACCACGGGGTCGCTGTGGAGCAGCGGGGTGGCTGCAGCCTGGAGGACGAACTTGGTGCTCTGGATGCACTGATCCTGATCGCACTGAGGAGAGGAGAGGACAGCAGAGACTCAGAGACGTGTGTGTCTTTAAAAACTGTCAGAAAGATTTGATATAATGACAACAAACAGGAAGAAAGGATGCTGAAATAACCCAAAATCGATGAAGGTCAGTAAAAATGTGACTCAAAAGTGACTTTCTTCTAAAATGAGTTGGATCCACACAACAGTTTTACAGCTCCCACATCTGAAACTACTTTTTTACAGACTTTCTCTGAGGGCCTTGAACTCACCACAGTGTTGAAACACACTCAATAAGTTGAGTTTCATGTTGATTAAACTGCATTTTCTCTTTAATGAAGCTAAGATGGATTGCTTTTGACCCAGACTTTAAACCAGCATTGACTGATGGGAGGTTTAAACATTGGTATAAGGCTGGTATTACTTCTTATTGCTCAATATCCTCAGCTGGACAGCTGTAAAAAAATATGTGATTTATATGGACTAGAAAAAGTGGACTTCTTTGTGTACCTGCAAATTAGAGCTTATTTCAATAAGGAGGTTAAACCTTTAGAGAAATCTGACTCTGACCTTGTTGATATCTTTGTTGATATGTACAAAGGCAAGGGCACAAGGAAGCTAGTCTCAGTTTTACATTGAGGATTCAATCCACTAAAACACACACAACACACAAGGTTAGATTAAAGTGGGAGAAAGAATCTGGACTTGTTATTCCTGAGGAGGATTGGCTAAATATGTGTTCTGTGCAGTCTAGGGATGGGAACCGAATTCGGTACTTCACGTAAAATCAAACGGTACCATGTTTCGGTACCTGAACGCATCCCTTTGACTGTGAGGGAGTGGAAGAGGAGGCGAGTTTCCATACTCTCGCCCTGTAATTAAGTCAGAGAATGACCGGGTGGACGTCTCTGCTCTCTGCGCTCTGCATCTGTGCATGAGTCACTGCGAGGCAGAACTGCAGGATTATGTTTATTTTATACAGTCTATGTTCGAGACGGACTCTCTCGCTCCGACTACCTGCCCTGTTTATAACCCTTCCTGTGTGCGTGAATGCCCAACAAGTAAGTTGTGTGTCTTGTGAGGCGGAGAACTGACTTTTCCCCTTCCGCAGGCGTTCACGTGTGTTCATTGATAAACTCCAGAAAGAGCAATTAGACGCCACGAGCACGTGTCATCTAATATATCTAATCACCTATATAATCCTGTTTCTGTTCATTTCATGTTAAATTAAACAATTAAACAATTTCATTTGTTTTAAATTAACATTTACTACCACATAAACACAAAAGTACCGAAAATTGGTACCATTAAGTACCGGTACCGATTCCCAGGTACCGGGTATCGGTACCGTATCGGTTCAAATGTGAAAGGTACCCATCCCTAGTGCAGTCCACCTCCACCAGCTCAGGTCTTTGGAGGGATTTCTGTTGGCGTAATGTAATGAGGTATTTTGTAATTAAGGCATTACAAAACATTTTTGGAGCAGGGATTGACTGCTCATTCTCAACTATTTATCTGGGTAACATCACAGCCCACCTCTCAGTTCAGGATAAATACTTGATAAAGATTTTATTAGCAGCCAGCAAAAAAGCTGTGAATGGAAAGTGGTTGCAACCCAATCCTCCAACAGAGACTGAGTGGATAGAAATCATGTCTAGTATTGAAAATATGGAAAGAATGACTTCCTCACTAAACCTAAGAACAGAAAAATGTTTGCATTACTGGGAGAAATGGACTGTGTATGTAGCACTGAGGGATTAAAGGTGACACATCACGCTTTTTTCATCAACATATATTGGTCTAAGAGGTCCCCAAAACATGTCTTTAAAGTTTATGCTCAAAAAAACACTTTGAAATCAGATTTTGGTCTGCCTGAAAAACCCTCTTCTTCAGTCCTCATCAGAACATTCTGTTTTCTCTCTGACCACGCCCCCTCCGGAAGTGGATGTGCCTCGGCTCTCCAGCACGTTGATCTAATGTTTACATGTTGGCTGAATATACACGGCTGCTCACAGACCCGCGTTACTTCAACCCTCTGAATCTGATCCTGACGGAGAGGCGCCTGCAGCAGGACCTTTCTGAAGGATTGGTCACAGATTTAGTGTTTCTTGTTGTTTTATTTATCAGTATGTCGACGTGTGTCTTGGTACACAGCTACAGCTACGAACATGTAGCTATGTGGCTATGCTAACTAGCGCTAGCACTTATCCATGACAAATAAAAATCATCCACTAGATCTTCAAATCTGCAGACGTGGGGAGTCAAACCGACCTTTGTGTTTATTAAGACAGCCTACAACTAGCATGCCTCCCTCCTAAGCTCCTTGTTAGCACACATGTGTGCAGGGAATGAAAAACGGAGGAGGGGTTGAGTTGTATTTTATACAGTCTATGGGCTGAACAAGCTCCGAGCTCTGACTTCCTGTTACAGACCGGATGGCGTTGTGACGTATGAAAAACACTGAAAACTGAAACGGCTGGTTTCACACACATTTACAGAAAGGTGGAGAAATCAGAACAGGGGCAGAATGGAGTCTTTTCATTCTCGGGGGGTTTGTAGACATGCCAGGGAAACATATTTCAGGTATCAGAACCATCATTAAGTCCATTTTGCATGATATGTCACCTTTAATACGCCATTACTGCATGAACTGACTGTATTTCCACTATTATAACAAAGATGTATAGATGACCTACTGTTTCTGTTTCACTGAGCTGTGCTGTCTAACTATGTCTGTTTACAAAAATAAAGAATATATTAAAAGAAAAGAAGCTGTTATTGGTCAGCGGTGATGACATCATCCTACCATGTGACTGTTGAGCTGCGTGGAGGCGTAGCTGCCGCCGCTGGTCCCGTTGGTCTGGGACACGGTCTGTGGTGTGTCGGACTTGATCAGACCTCTCCTGTCGATCAAACTGTGACACGAAGAATTCAAATTAAAACTTTATTTACACATCGTTCACTTCCCTTTTCTGTTTGACCTTAAAAAAAAGATAAGAGTGGTTCCTCCACCCGTCATCCCTGACAGTGAAGGTGTCGGCAGATGGAGCCAACATGTCGTTAAACACACACACACACACACACACGTTCACTTGTTCACACACGCAGCAGCTGGCGACGGTCTAACGAGCAGACTGTGTGAGGAATCTGCCTCCGTATGTTCGTCTCTGAAAAGTAAACATCTCCTCCTCGTCTCCAGAGGAGGAAGACGTACTCTGATATTTAAATTCAGGGAAAGTGGTGACATGTTCGGATACATCACTCTCTACAGAGTCAACGAGACTCCATGATTAGAGACAGGAATTATAACTCACACAGACTCAGGAGTTGCTGCTCTACGCCGATCTTAACCAGTACATGTTGAATCAGAACTTCCAAATTACAGACTCAAAGTGAGACCAAGGACTGACAGATGAAGCTGCTGTAAACCATGAACTCCTGTGTGTGCAATGAAGGAGTTGCTGCTCTACCTCTGCATTAATGAGTTAGTTGTTTGTGTTAATGCATGTGAAAACCACCAAAGTCAGTTATCAGACCCCTCTCCTTTGGAATCATCTACCAGTCAGGGTCCGGGAGGCAGACACCCTCTCTACTTTTAAGAGTAGGCTTCAAACTTTCCTTTTTGATAAAGCTTATAGTTAGAGCTGGATCAGGCTTGGACCAGGTCTTAGTTATGCTGCTATAGGCTTAGACTGACACACTGGGATCCTGTCTTTCCCTCTCTCTCCTCTCTCTGCCTGTCTCTCACTTTAACTCTTCCTGTCTCATTAAAGTTACTAACCATAGACCTTTCTGGAGTCCCTGAGCTCCCTTGTCTCATAGGTTCCTCTGGATCTCTGCTGTAGATTCCTTTTTGGGTCTGTTATTCTTTCTTTCTTTCTTCTTTTCTCCTTTCTTTTCTATACTTCTTTATTTCTTTTATTCCTTTTTCCATCCATTTCTTTCTTTCTTTCTTCTTTGTTTCTTTCTTTCTTGTTCTTTCCATGTTTCTTCATCCTTTATGTCTTCTTTCTTTTCTATACTTCTCTCTTTCATTCCTTTTCCCCTTCCTTCTTTCCTTCTTTCCTTCTTTCCTTCTTTCTTTCTTTCTTTCTTTCTTTCTTTCTTTGTTCTTCCATGTTTCTTCATCCTTTGTCTCCTTTTCTTATCCCCTCCTTTCCTTCTGTCATTCCTTCCCCATTTATTCTCCTCTTTTTCTTTCTTCTGGTCTCCCTCTCTTCTCCCTTGTCTTAGACCTTTCTGGAGTCCCTGAGCTCCCTTGTCTCGTAGGTTCCTCTGGATCTCTGCTGCTGTGGACGTGCCAGACTCCAGCTGCTACAACTACTACTATCCGTCTCCCCACTATCATCTCTCTCTCTCTCTCTCTCTTCATCTCCCTCTATCCCTCTCTCCAACACGGTCTCAGCAGATGTGTGTCTAACATGAGTCTGGTCCTGCTGGAGGTTTCTGCCTGTTAAAGGAAGTTTGTCCTTGCCACTGTAACTTGCTAAATGCTGCAAAGTGCTCTGCTCATGGTGGATTAAGATGAGATCAGACTGAGTCCTGTCTGTAAGAGAGGACTGGATCTGATCCGGTCTTGATGTTGGGTCTTTGTTAAAAATAAAACATAGAGTACGGTCTAGACCTGCTCTGTTTGGAAAGACTCTGAGGAGAATGATTGTTGGGATTTGATGCTTTCATTCCCTCTTTCATCAGGCTGTTAAACCTTGATGGTGTCATTACTTAATGTGGCCACAAGAGGGTGCAAAGAGTGCTGCTAACATCTCAGCCAATGCTCTGATTACTTATTTACTGCCTGTGACATCCTCCTGCCTGCTGAGCTGTCTCAATCCGAGCAGCGTTTCACTCACCACCAAACAAACCTGAATCAATTTCTGCACAACTTTGCTCCTCTTGACTCCTGAGCCGTGGAGTGACACCGGATAAATCTGCAGCTTTGAGTTAAGACTCTGAATCACTCCTCAGGTACACTGACAGGCCGTGCATCGATGAATCACATATTTATGAGCACAGAGTTTGTGAGGATGTAAACATCGGAGCTGACTCCAGTCGTCTCTGCAGGAGGCGGATGTAAGAAACTCTGACTTTGGATGCTTTTTGATTAATTTTCAACAGCGAGGGAACTGATCTCTGACAAAGTGATGATGAAGAGGAGGAGGAGGAGGAGGAGGGGAGGACTGTAATCACATGGAGGAAGGTCTCAGCTGAGCGCTGTCCTCATTAAATACAGAAACACCGTCTGCTCAGGAGAGGAGGAGGAGGAGGAGGGAGAAGAACGAGTGGTTGTGTTTGGATTCATAGAGTTAGGTTGTGAGTTTAGTGCTAGGTTTAGTCCAGGGTTTAGACCTGGATTTGGGGATTACTTGGTTCTTTGTGATTCCTAACCTGAGTGTATTTTTTGATTCTAGACCTGAGTATAATTCAGGTTTAGTCTTGAGTTTAGACCTTGATTTCATCCTCGGTTTAATGCCGACTTAAATCCTGAGTTGAGGTCAAAATGGGGGACCTCAAGTCCAGGTTTTAGCTGAATAAAGTCCTGGGTTTGGTGCTGGATTCAGTATTAAGTTGAGTCCTAAACTTGCCGTGCCATGAGATGAAATCTGCCACCTGTGCTTGTTTACATCCAGGTAGTAGAGTGATACGGCAGCAAGCAATAACCCGACACAAGTCCGGCGTTTAATCCTTTCTAGTTCCAGGATTAGTCTCAAATTAAGTCTTAGATCAGTCCTCAGTCTAGTCCTGGTTTAGTCTGTGAGTTAGTCTTTGAGTTAAGACTAGGAGTCTTTCAGAGGATGTTACTGACCTGGGGGGCACGGGTCCACACAGAGCCGCACAGCAGTTGGTCAGGATGTTCCCGTAGCTGTAGGGGTTGTAATTGTCCTTCCCTCGCTTGCTGGACCAGGTACCTTTGATCTGGACCAGGATCAGGACCAGGACCAGAAAGGGGAGAAATGATTCAGATCAGAGTCAATTAAAACATACATCTGGACTTCCCCTGGATTCTGCATACTCACGTCTTCATTGGTGGTCTGGTTGGAGCTGATCAGGTACGTGTGGAACCCTGACAGACCGACGATGGACCAGACGGAGAAGAAACACACCACCACCTCCAGGACGGTGCAGGACGGAGTCAAGGAGGAACTCAAACTTTGATTAATATGCATCTATAATAACCTAATTAAACATATATATAATAATGACTCAGTGTCTCACAGTCTGACTTGAATCTGAAGTGAACTCGTTGACTCAGCTGCAGCAGAGGAGTGTGAAGAGGCGGTCGCTGCTGATTGTAAACGCGGCTCTAAGTGTGTGACAGTAGTTTGACCTTGGCAATGCATTACAGGACATATTGACCTGTAGTTAGTGACTGCAGCAGAGCCATTGATTGATCAGAAACACAAACACACAACACTAACCTACAGAGGAAGAGCGGGGCCGTGTTTGAGGCGGTGAAAGTGCCACTTGATTATTTTCCCTCAGCTCAAAGTGTGTCTGCTGAAAGTTCTTGTTTGTGTCTCTGACAGGTTCAGGTTGTTTTTCTGAGAGTCTGACATCGTTACAGAGAGGATCCCTGCAGAGAGAGAGCTTTATGTTAAAGGGGAAGAGGGTTCTTTAGAGCCAGATCTAGCCAGACCAATCTGAGCCTGTGAGGGACCAAAACAAGAACTTTAAGTGGACACACTTTCATTAATCATGGATTATGTTGCAACCATTCCAGCCTGTTTCATTGCTGCAAGGTGAAGAAATCTACTGGATTTAGACCCCAAATTAAGTCAAAATTATAGCCACAGTTAAAAATCTATTTTAATTCCCATTTAAAGTCATTTGCAGCTTCTGAGGATCCATCCAGTGTTCGAACAGTGAAAGGATATCTGGCCGGGCTGTCTTTGAGTGCGCTCAGGAAACCTGTCCGGTTCGATCCTGCAGAGAGGAGAGAGTGTGTTCAGGTGATTCAACTTTAATAAAGTGCAAAAGACTAAAACTCAGGATTCATCCTATAAAGATTAAAGCTCCTGTGGGAAGCTTTTGGTTTGTGACTATTCTGGCGCCCCCCTGTGGACAAAGTAGTACCCCAAACTTTCTAACTGCAAGCATGCGGCCAAACCTAGGTAAAATTATAAGACTAAAATAAGATAGAGGAAATGTTAGTAATATCAAATACTAAAAAATAAATAAATAAATACAGTAAAATCAATAAAATAAGATCAGAGAATTACCAGAGAAATAATACATAAAATATAAAATAAAATAAAATAAATGTAAGCAAAATGAAATGAAATAAAATATGATAAAATAAATGTAATAAAAGTAAAATCATTTCAGTAAAATCAGTACGATATGTTTAGATAAATACCAGAAAAATAATACAATTAAAATTAAATAAAAAATTAACATATTAAAGTTGTGTTTTGAACCAAAAGCCTCATTGTGCTCTCTTGAAACAGTAAAATCTATCAACCACTGGATCCTAACTGTGGAAATGTAAAAAAAGACTACCAAGCAATCACTTTATCTAGCACCTACATCAAGCAGCTACTATAGACATGAAATTAACTACATGTTCTTTAAATAAATGTCAGTCTTTTTTATAACCACCTAAAACTACTCACAAGAGCTTTAAGAAATATGACTTTTCTTTTATCCCTGTTTTTGGTCTCCACCACCTCCTGAAATATCATTTGTCTCTGTAGCTTCTATGTGCTTCACCAAACCCCTTATTTTTAGTCCTAAAGTCAGTCAGATGTGAACTCATGGACACGAAAGATGTATTTTCAGACTCAATGCCACTTCCTGAGGATGTTACTGTCTTTGTTGTCTGCCCAGAATAAACATCTGAAAGTCAGGTGAGGTATCTGAGGAAGAAAGGCCCGTCAGAAAACTCCTGATGATAAAACTTGATGGGATTATGTGACTCAGAGCTTCTTCATTGTTTCTGTTGTCATGTTGGTTTTGAAACAGTCGTACGTCCTGGTTTTGCATGTTTATACCTGTCAGATTGGCAAAAACAACACCACTAACGTTGGCCATTTTTGTTAAAAGTCGAATTTAAACTGAAAATGTAGAAATTGAGTCAGACTGGGGCTTCAAACTGGTTTCATTCAGTCCACAGAGTCCAAAGAACCAAGAAAAAACAAGACTCTGGCTGTAAGTGAGGCCAGCCTCATCATGTGAGCACCTAAAGCATCCACCATGACTGATGCTAAGCTGGTCAGTGTTTCCTGTCATGAACCATGCCATGAATCAGTTTCAGATTCAAAGGATTCTGCTGGAGGTGCAAAACTCCTCCAAACTGAATCCTCCCCGAGCTGCGGGGTCTTCCTGGAAGAGCTCCTGATCTCTAAATTTACATCTTGTACATCAAAGTCTCCACAGTCTGCTGCGTCTTTTTATAGCCCTGCTGCTAAAAACAGAAAACAAGCAGCGTAGTGTTTGAGAGGAAGACACGGGTTTATCTCAGACAGTCTGCTGGTTGTTAGGGTCTGAATGTGAAGCCAGCCCCGGGCCCCAGTTTCCCGCCTGTTCAGACCTGCGGGGCGGGAAAACATATCAGCAGCCTGAGCGCGGAGAAGTAGGTCAATGACACGTGACCGTGAAGAACCAGGCAGAGACACAGAATCAATCATCAGTTACAGACTTCTCTCAGAGAGCTTGTTGATTCAGATCAGTTCTCTTTGAACCGACTCATCTTATAAACCTGAAACAGAAACTGATGTTCTTGTGATGTTCTTGTAATTAACGGGTCTTCAGTTTGCTGAAATAACAACATCATGATGCAGATTAGTCAAAAGTCCAAAGTCAAGCTTTGTCAGGTCTGTCCTCAAGAGGAGAAGAAAACTACGCCTACAATGTTTGTTTGTTGAATGGAGGTCTATGAAAGAGGATAAGAGACACTGATGTTTCTTTAGCTCTGACCTTCTTCACGGAATGTTCCATTTCAAATCAGAATTCTGACATCATCAAAGTCAGAATTCTGACATCAAAGACAGAACTCTGACATCATCAAAGTCAGAATTCTGACATTATCAAAGACAGAATTCTGACATCATCAAAGACAGAACTCTGACATCATCAAAGACAGAATTCTGACATCATCAAAGACAGAATTCTGACATCATCAAAGTCAGAATTCTTACATTATCAAAGACAGAATTCTGACATCATCAAAGACAGAATTCTGACATCATCAAAGACAGAATTCTGACATCATCAAAGTCAGAATTCTGACATTATCAAAGACAGAATTCTGACATCATCAAAGACAGAATTCTGACATCATCAAAGTCAGAATCCTGACATCATCAAAGTCAGAATTCTGACATCATCAAAGACAGAATTCTGACATCATCAAAGACAGAACTCTGACATCATCAAAAACAGAATTCTGACATCATCAAAGTCAGAATTCTGACATTATCAAAGACAGAATTCTGACATCATCAAAGACAGAATTCTAGAATTCTGTCTTTGATGATGTCAGAATTCTAGAACACCTGCTGTTGCCCTCCATACAGACTTTCTCCTGCTGACACCTGATTGGTGGATACTACTCAGACTACAGACTAGAGACCAGAACCCTTCTCAGTCTAAAACCCAGACCCTGAGATCCAGATCCAACATGTCTCTGAATCAGAATCTGTAATTACAGGTTAGTTGTAGCTGAAAGTAAAAAGCTTTGTCAGGTCTGTCCTCAAGAGGAGAAGAAAACTACGTCTACAATGTTTGTTTGTTGAATGGAGGTGGGATCCATCATTTCTGATGCTGCGTTCAGGGAAGTCAGGAAATCTAAACGCTGATTGTCTTTAGTGACACAGCATCAAGCAGATTAGTGTCTCAGTGTAAATGTTTGATGTAGAACAGATTGTTAGCTACTCTTCATGCAGATATCTGTTTATAAAGAGAAAGAAATCCTCCTCAGATTAATGCTGATCCTCCTGCTTTTGCTCTCCATACAGACTGTTTTCATGCTTTAATTCGGTCGTTCAGCTCCAACACTCCAAACCAACAGGTCGAGGCGTTTGAAGGCCATGTTTCATAAGTTATTTCTATTTCTGGTGAAGATAAATGTCTCAGTTTGCAGCATCAGTAGCGTGATCAAGTTTCTCTCACAGCCTGAGTCCGTATCTGAGCTGAAGGCTGTCCAATCGATCAGTCACAGGAAACATGAAGAGACTGCAGCCTCAGCCTCTCTCTGACAACCTGTCAATCAAAGGGGCAGGGGGGCGGGCCTGAGCAGGATCGATGGCTGATCCATTAAACAGATGAGAAGCTGCTGCAGAGCTGACACGCGCTCCGGTACACAGAGAGCTCATCAGAAATATAACACGCCACAGATAGAGTCATTTATGTCTTACACTCTTCAAAGCAGGAAATGAAGCCTTAATGTGATCAAACTTCACTTCACCAGGAGCATAATTTAGTGGACTTTCTGAGCATTGATTTGAGCTCCAGGCGAGATGGAGGTCACGGAGGCTCAGTGACAATTTTCAGCTCATCAGAATATGTTTCTGTTAAGTGGGCGAATCAGTACATGACAAATTCCCTGCAGAATTCAGGTCGGATTTGTTGCTGATGTAACTGCGTCTGCAGTCTGTCACTGATGTAAATTAATGTTAAGTGAGCAGTCACAAAGGTACAGCAGACTGTGGTCCATGATTCAATGAATTCACAGGAAATTTCAGCCATTATTTTCTAGATGTGTGACACTGTAGATCGTAAAAAGTGGGCAGCTACGATTAAACATAATAAATGTAATTTAAAATATTTGAGATGAATGTTTGGTGTTGATTCAATTGATTTAATCAGATTTAAAATCCCAGTATTTTACATTTGAAATCTTTTTTAAAGCCCACCAGTCAGTCCGCTAAGTGTCTAGTCGACCAAAACTTCAGTTTAATATTTTCAAAAATAATCTGCTATAAAAAAAAATGCTCTGTATGATGTGTGCGGTTAAAAATATGAGCTTGTCAGGTGTCAAATAATTTTTGAACCAGGCTGTAAACATGTTTATTTCTGCTGTAAAGATCAGCTTTTTTGAATGGGTGTGTATGTGACTTCAACTGCTTCCAGAGCCAGCCTCTAGTGGACGCTCGATGAACTGCAGTTTTTAACACTTCTGCATTGGCTTCATATTTTAAGACCGGAGGTTGACGCTTGGTCTAAGTAGCTCATTTCTCTATCATCACACACTGTACGGGGGGAATTTTTTCATAGCTCTGTATTTTTTAAGATATTAAAGTTACGAGTTTTGCCCAAATAAGGGCGTGCCTAACTTCACTGACAGGCGGGGACACGGTAGCTGTTAGCGAGGAGGCTAAAGGCCCGCCTCTTTACCTCACACTAACTCAACAGAAGTTAGGTTGAGTTCAGCATTTCCAATATGGCACCCACTGTCTATCGGCTTCAGGAACAGTTTCCGGAGCCAGCCTCTAGTGGACACTCAAGGAACTGCAGTTTCAGTTCTGCAAAATGTCAGGATGTCTTACTTTTCATTTTATGAGATAAAAACATTAATCATAGTGAGCACATCTTTCTATTTCAAACATCTATTACAGTATGATTACATTTTTTGAACTGATTATAACATTTTAATTTGTATTATTTATTTTTTTTAGATTCAGCTTTTGCATTTTTTTTTATTTCTTGTACACCACAAGTTCACTAATTCAATATTTAATAAAACAACAAGAATAAGAAATATAATAAAATAAAAACAGGACCTACAAAAAGGAGGATAAACAGAATAAAATAAACAAACAGTGTAAAGGAACAGAAAAAGGGAATTGTTATTCCTCTTAGAAATAGAAGACAGATTAATTGAACACTTAACATTTTATTATATCAAACTGTCTGTTTTAATTCGCCTTCAGCCTGAAATGTTTAATTCTGTTAAACCATGTGAAACAAATGTGACTTTGTTTTGAAAACAGCTGAATGAATAAATAAAGCTTATTACTAAAAGATGAAGTTTCTGAAAATTCAATATTTTTTTTTCAGACTATTTTGCAGAAACTCAGACGAGCAGATTGTGAATCTGCAAACCATCACCTAATAACTCAGTCAGTCAGACACATTTATTCATGTTATTGGGATTTAATGTGACATATTCACACGTTTGAGGATGAGCTTCTTTTGTCTTTGTTTTTAAGATTTTTAAACAAATTTTATTTAGTTTGTGGAAACTTTAGGATAAATATGCAGACTGAGGAGAATTATTAGTCTATTCATGTCATCATGGAGCTGCTTTAAATCATCTAAATACCACAGAGGACAGTATTCAGATCCTTTCAGATTCACAGACTGTGAAGTGTCATCAAAGGAATCTCAGATATTCACATGAACACCTGAGTACAGACACCTCTTTATTTCCAGCGCTGCAGAAGGACCGAGTGTGCAGCAGCTGAAGTGTTTTCATAAAGAAATCAATAAGTGAATCACAGTCGAAGCAGAGTGTGTGTGCTGTGTAGGAGGTGGTGTGTGGTGGTGTTACTCACTGAGGATGACGTGTGTGATGACGAAGGCGAAGATGAAGATGGTGAGGAAGGAGAGCGAGAGGATGAACAGGTAGAAGAAGCGGTAGTTCCTCCGTCCGACGCAGTTCCCCACCCAGGGACAGTGATGGTCGAAACGCTCTGCAGGGGGGAAACAAACAAAAGCAAGAAGAAGTTTTTAAAGACTACTGAAATAAAGTGAAGGTGATGCAGACTGCTTTAAACCTGCATTCTTTCTTATGTCCAGCAGGGGGCGACTCCACTGGTTGATTGTTGATTGGGATCAACAAGTAGCTTCCCCTACATCCTGAAAAACATCTTTTTCAGTGTTTAGCTGAACTTAAACCAAGCAGCAACTTCTAGTGTTGAAAAAAAAATGAAGGAGTGCAAAACAAAACTGCAGTTCCTTGAGTGTCCACTAGAGGCTGGCCCCAAAAGTGAGTCAATCTCCACAGAGCTCCATGTTACTATGTCAAACTTTACAGCAGAAATAAACATGTTTACAGCTTGGTCCTAGTCTCCAAAGCTCATTTCTCTCTTCATGACATCTGTACACAGCTGCATTTATACATTACTCACCTGTTTATGGTATATTAAGGCATAAAGTGGGCTGATTTGACAGACACTTAGACAGTCTGTGACCAAAACACACAGTTTGGTGTCAGCTATTCCTTGTTTCAGTGAGTACAATTTGCTTAAAGCCTTTTTTACAGCCATATTTGTCAAGTCTGGCTTCCAAAAACAAGATGGTGACGACCAAAACTAACAAACTTGAGTCCTTAGAGTTGTAGTCCACAAACCAGTTGGTGACATCATGGTAGAAATATCAACTTCTTACATACAGACTATTTTTATAAGCTTAAAAGGAGAGGACAACATGAACAACCAAGCTGGAGCAGAGTGTGAGCGGTGTGCATGTCGAGTGATGTCCCCTGTGTGTGCTCAGTACTCAAACCCTGACAGCCTGACAGGGTGTGGAAGCGGGGGAATTTACCGTTTCCACCGGGCAGGAAGGTGTAAAACAAGAATATTGATCTAAAAATGAAGTTGTAGACAAAGCAGAAGAAGGTCTACTTAAAGTTTAGTTTCAGTATTTGGTAAGTTTGCTCTGACTGACCGACACAGTTGTCACACAGGCTGCAGTGTGACGCTCGGGGCGGTCTGAAGATCTTGCAGGTGAAGCAGTATTTCAGTTTGACCGTTTGTCCGTTGATCAGAACCTCTCTGGTGCGAGGCGGCGGTCTGGAGCAGCCTGCCGAGTCTGAAAGAGAACACAACACAGTTCAGGTGAGTAAGAAAACACAACCGTCCTCTGACATGTTGTCGCCTATGCAGATGATGCAGCTCTTTTCAGCAGTTCATTGGCACTAAAGAGTCAAAGTAAGTCAAACTTTGAGGACACTCTCTTTCCCCGCAGTTCAACATGAAAGTGTTTTGGCTTTTCCAACATGAGCCTGAAGTCAGAAGAAAATGGGGCCCATGTACAGTGACTTGCCTATGCTAAACTCAATCCCCTAGTTCCACTGTAGCTCAGCTGTTGAAGGTAATGCACCTCCAAGTTTGAAGAAGAAATCCACTCCCCTTTGTTTTTTGTTGACACATGCAAGTCAGGACACGCTAATGTAGACGTATATAGCCTTTTGATTAGCCTCATATTAAGGGTAACACACATAATAGCTCCCTTTGCAAGATGCTAACGCCACTTGTCCCCGATAATACAAACAATAAAGTGTTTTTCTGAAATGTTTAGAGCCATAAAAAACATGTCCTGACAAACGTCTGTTGACAATTTGGTTGTAGCTTCTGTGATGGACGGCAGTCGCCATATTGGAAATGCTGACTCCACTTAACTTCAAGCTAATGTAGAAGCAGACAAATAGGTGGAGCTTAGGCAAAAGTGTAGCCACCTTGCTAACAGCTATGAGGCACCCACTTGTCACACAAAAAGGCCACAGCCCTAATTATACATAACATTAGGCCTTCATAAAATTCAAACAAGTGAGTTAAGTAAATATTCTGTGCTTCACAGTTGTCATAAATAGAGAAATGAGTTATAGAGACCAGAACTGTTTCTGTACCAGGCTGTAAACATGTTTATTTCTGCTGTAAATTTTTTACATGGGGCTCTATGGGGACTGACTCACTTACAGAGACAGCCTCTAGTGGACACTTGAGGAACTGCAGTTTTGGGGACTTCCGCTTTGGCTTCATTTTTCAACACCAGAGGTTACTGTTTGGTCCTGACATGCCAAATGCCTGAGAATGACGATGCTAGCTGTACGCTAATTGAGAAGCTAGCTTGCTTAGCATTACCATCACAAGTTATATGGACACTAACAATGCTTTGAACTGGCAAACACAAACGTTAAGAGCCTAAAAGAGCCATCGTACAGAGGATGAACTTCTCTTCTGTACTTATGTGAGGCTTCACCTTCAGGAGAAGCTTCATTTCTTTTCATCACTGAAGGGTAAAAACTCCCAGGGAGGCTGCTGAGTTTTTTTGGTCTTTTCCCTCAGGTTCAACAATCAGGATCACAAAATCCTCAACAGCCTTGAAGAGTCGACTTCTGCGCGGCGAGATAAACTGCAGTCGACTGGATTTACAGCTGCAAAGCCTCCTGGGAAGAGGCGTTCACCTCGGTGTGGAGCTGCATCACAAACAGGGCGCACAGCAGGAAGAGGCGGGGCGTTTTGTTCATGTTTGCTCTAAAGAGCCGGACGGATGATGCTTTTTATCCAGTGTTGATATATGAGAGTGTCAAGTATCTGATACCGAAATATCAACCAGTTTGTTAGAATCCACTTTAGTGTGGATATTGAATAATACCGAGCAGCGTTAGGGACGTTTTACAGAAAGATCTCAACTGTTATTGATCAGCTTATACATAGAGACCTTATGCTGGCGGGTGAAATGGGAATTTGAACTCTTACTATTCTGCAAATTGAACATTTGGAGGAGCACTTTCTAGAGATTTGGAAACAGTTTGTTGCTGTCTCCTGTACTTCCTTTCCCTGAAGGGTCATTCTGATAATTTCTGATATTCCCTAATTTCTCCTCTAGAATTTGGGGTTTCAATGAGACACAAATGTTCTTGAAATGCACCAATACACTGTTTTAGCTAGCAGCAACAAAACAGGCTGTAACATAATCCTTGTTGGATCAAAGTGAGTCCACTAAAAGTTCTTGTTCTTATCAGTTCCAGGCTCAGATACCACTCCCTTCAGCGCCACCCAAGCGGCAACCTCCGGTCTCAAAATATGAAGCCCATAAGGAAGTGTTATAAACTGCAATTCATTGAGCGTCCACTAGAGGCTGGCTGCAGAAACACCAGAAACCACATAGACACCCATTCAAAGAAGACGATCTTTGCAGCATTAATAAACATGTTTACAGCCTGGTTCAAAAAACAGCTTGGACCGTCGTAGCTAATCTCTCTATCGGCACACACTGTACGGGGGGTGAATTTTTTTATAACGTGACGGTTCAGAAGCTATTAAGATTACCAGTTTTTGCCCAATTAAGGACATGACTGACTTGACCCCTGGTCCGGAACACATAGCTGTTGGCTAAGAGGCTCAAACTCCGCCCCTTTACATCACACTTCGACTGGTTGAGTTCAGCATTTCCAATATGGCTGCCGCCGCCGATTGGCTTCAAAACAGCGCACAGGAACAGATGAGTGACGTCACGGATACTACGTCCATATTTTATACAGTCTATGGGGGCACCACACTCCTTTATCTACTGTACTAATAGTTCCTCACAGGAGTTACTGGTCTACCTCTACCTCAGTGGTTAGCATGTTTGTGTTTTTGTTATTCAGGTGTTTTAAAAAGGTTGCATTTCATCCAACATGAGACTTAAGTAACACAGCATTACACAAACGTTTGCTGACTGAGTTAGAGGAAGACAAACAACTCCTCTATCCTGCAAGGTTAAACTTCTTGTTTGTGTAACTTTGGTGTTTTCATAAGACAAACACATTTGAGCAAAATACCACAAAGAGTTTTTGTCTAGCATCAAGCAGGGTGGCTCTGAGACGCTGCAGCTAATTAACCAGCTGTCGTTGGCCTGACTTAACAAAACACCGGTGTTGTGCTGGTTTTGGCTGCCCATCTATCTTCATGCTTGGGTCGTGGGGAACAATAGGGGTCATGTAGCTTATCAGCAGAGCGTAAATGTTGAATGAGGGATCCTTCACTGAGAGCGTATCCTGTCATCAGTGCACCATGTTCCTTTAAGACACAAAGCATTTCACTGAGATGAACTCACTGAAATAATAATTGGAGGGTCTCATTTTTAACATTTGACAGACTTTGGACCCCCGTCTGAAGTTCACTTTGTCAGACAGGATGTTGTTTCAAGCGGTGCGTCACAGAATACATTCCTGACCATCATATACAAACAAAAGCCAGTAAAAAATAACTGCCCTCTATTTCTATCCTTCCTCCACATCTCACTCACACCGAGCTGAGCCTAAAAATCCACCTCCTTCCTCTTCCTCTCCTCCTTCCTTATTTGGTGGTTCTCAGAGCCTGAGCTCCGCCGTGATTGACAGCTAATGTATTCACCGTGAAGAATAAATATATATATAAATAAACAAACAAAAAACATAATAAGAGGCTTCCAAATATAGACCAGAGAGCTCTGACAGTTTCTGTGGAAACGACCGACACGCTGAGACGCGTTTCTGACAGAGCGGAGGTCTTGAGTCTGAAGAGATGAAAAGTGACTGAACACACACACACACACACACACACACACACACACACACACACACACACAGAAATCTTAACACATATTGACTGGAGGAGGCAGTAAGCGGCTTCCTGTAATGACTCAGCATCATTAGTGAACTAAATATTCTGCAGCTGATTTTCTCACGTCTGAAGAAGAAAAAGAAACCTCCAGAGATTTGGGAGAGATTCAAAGAGATGAAAATCAGAGCTCAAATATCTGAAGACTAAAAGCAGATCATCGTTAAAGTTCTAATGAAAGTTCTTATTTATAAATAGAGTTTCTTTTAAAGAGTAGTTTTCCTCCACAGTTCGTATCAGTCAATACCTTTTTGTTTTCAGGGACTTTTTTTTTTTTTACTTTTCAAGGTCACACTTCACATCTCTGACAAGTTTTATGAGTCCCTTTGAGTTTTTTTTAGAAACTTTTTTGCAGAAAGCTGACTTCTGATCTCAGAACTCTGACTTTAGTTTTAGAATGTTCTTCTCAGAATTCCGGAATCTTTCTTTTTGTTCAGAATTCCATCTTATTTTTTTAAAGGTGACATATCATGCAAAATTGACTTTTTAATGGTTCTTTACCTGAAATATGTGTCCCTGTCTACAAACCCCCCGAGAATGAAAAGAATCCATTCTGCCCCTGTTCTGATTTCTCCACCTTTCTGTAAATGTGTGTGAAACGAGCCGTTTCAGTTTTCAGTGTTTTTGATACGTCACAACGCCATCCGGTCTGTAACAGGAAGTCAGAGCTCGGAGCTTGTTCAGCCCATAGACTGTATAAAATAATACTGAATCCCTCCTCCGTTTTTCATTCCCTGCACACATGTGTGCTAACAAGGAGCTTAGGAGGGAGGCATGCTAGTTGTAGGCTGTCTTAATAAACACAAAGGTCGGTTTGACTCCCCACGTCTGCAGATTTGAAGATCTAGTGGATGATTTTTATTTATCATGGATAAGTGCTAGCGCTAGTTAGCATAGCTACATAGCTACATGTCGTAGCTGTAGCTGTGTACCAAGACACACGTCGACATACTGACAAATAAAACAACAAGAAACACTAAATCTGTGACCAATCCTTCAGAAAGGTCCCGCTGCCTTTCTGGCAGAGGTTGGTTTTACTCCCCACGTCTGCAGATTTGAAGATCTAGTGGATGATTTTTATTTATCATGGATAAGTGCTAGCGCTAATTGGCATAGCCACATAGCTACATGTTCATAGCTGTAGCTGTAGCTGTAGCTGTGTACCAAGACATACGTCGACATACTGACAAATAAAACAACAAGAAACACTAAATCTGTGACCAATGGTTCAGAAAGGTCCTGCTGCAGGCGCCTCTCCGTCAGGATCAGATTCAGAGGGTTGAAGTAACGCGGTCTGCTAGCAGCCGTGTATATTTAGCCAACATGTAAACATTAGATCAACGTGCTGGAGAGCCGAGGCACATCCACTTCCTGAGGGGGCGTGGTCAGAGAGAAAACAGAGTGTTCTGAGGAGGACTGAAGAAGAGGGTTTTTCAGGTAGACCAAAATCTGATTTCAAAGTGTTTTTTTGAGCATAAACTTTAAAGACATGTTTTGGGGACCTCTTAGACCAATATATGTTGATGAAACAAGCGTGATATGTCCCCTTTAAATCAAAAAGTAACTTTTTCCACTTTCTCTCTAAAATGTAGATACACATTTGTATTCAAAGAGCTCAGAAGAATGTTGTATGCTTGTTATGTACTTGTGTCTTGAGTATTGTTACTTGTAATGTTAATGTTCTATGGCACAATAAAAATAATTTAAAAAAGTAACTTTTTCCAGAATTCTAATTATCTCATCAGAATTCCAAATTCAAACTCTTTTTTTCTTTAAACAAACCCTCAGATTTTTTTTTTCAGAATTCAGATTTTTTGCTTAGAATTTTGAATTCTTTATCTTCTTTTAATTTTTTCTCAATAGGTTCCTTACTTGAATAAGTTTTCTATTAGTGCTTATTTTCACACAGAGTAATTCTCAAATTATTTTACTTTGATTTGTCAGATTTTATTCATCAGTCCTTTCTTAAAGTTTTTACAAATTACTTGACTTTCATTTTTTTCAGGTAATGTCACACATTTTATTTTTGGTCCTTTAGTAGTTATGTAACACTTGTAATTTTCATCACCCTCTAATTCGATTTTAAAAAGGGTTTACCAGCCATTTCAAGCACTTCTTAATTTCTTTCTATCATAACTTTTTATTTGACAGCACTCTGTGGTTGTCATTTCTTGATTTCACATTGTTTTTAAAATGTGCTTTTTTTAACAGACACCTTAAGTTGTTACTTTCTTTCTTTGTATTTAATATTCCACATGGGCCCTTAAATACAATACATAAAATACATTTAAAAATATATATATTTAGAATAAAATAAAATCAAGTAAAAACTTAAAACGTTGTGATGTCTTTTTTTTGATGACTTTCTAAATCTTAAAATAGAGATAGAAGTAGCAGCAGTGACATTTGTTAACCACGGTTTAGTGCCTTGACTTTAACATTTCTGTTTGGAGCTGGATGTAACTGTGTTTGCATCAGAGGGTGGAGCTTGAGATGAATGAAGGGTTAGCAGATTTAAAGTTGTTAGCTAGTACAAACGTTAGCAATGTGTGTCTTAAATTCACTGTGACTGTGATTTCCATTTCAATGCTACTTTCGATTTGCAAAAAACAAAACATATTTACTCCAGAGTGTCTTTCAGTTCAACCCAACCCTGAACAACATGTTCCTCATGATGCTGCGGCTCCACGTCTGTGTTTGGTGTGTTTTCATGTTTACCGATTTGTCTCTCCAGGTCAGCGGCCTCGTCCGGCGTGGCTCGAGGAAGAACGCCGGGGTCTGTGAAACTCGCCCTGAAGAGCATCCCCATCACAAAGACGAAGAGGACACCGCCGACTGCCGGGATGGCCGGGGTCAGGTTGGACGCCAGGAAGGGACAGCTGAGGGGACAGAAGCACAAACTGAGTCTCCGGATGAATCTCCTCCTCTCCTCTGTACCTACCATGAAGGACGAATTAACAACACCACATGGCTTTCACGGTCATGTCTACATTGTACAATCCTTCCCCATCTTTCTGTCTCCTGCTGTTACCGTAGTGACACAAGCTGCAGGAAGTGGTTACCATGGCAGCGGGGAACACCGTGGTTTACTGTGTTGTGGAAGCTGAAGTGACAAATGTAGGAGGACAAAAACTCAAAGAGAAACCCTTCAGACGTCCGATCGGATTAGAGACTACTGAAGAAAACTCACTTTTAAATGAATACTCTGAAATAACATCACTGTCTTTTTTCAAAGTTCTTTTATATTTCTTTGTTTGTTTTCTGTGCCCCTGGTAGCACCACCAAAATATGACACTGTGATTGGATGTTTGAATTTTAAGAGGCGGGACTTATGTTTTAATAAACCACGTAGCCATGCTGTAACCACAGATCGTCTAAAAAGACTGTATTAAAAACAGACATGACTCTGTAGTGGAAGTCACTGCATTAAACACAGACATGACTCTGTAGTGGAAGTCACTGCATAAAAAACAGACATGACTCTGTAGTGGAAGTCACTGCATAAAAAACTGACATGACTCTGTAGTGGAAGTCACTGCATTAAACACAGACATGACTCTGTAGTGGAAGTCACTGCATAAAAAACTGACATGACTCTGTAGTGGAAGTCACTGCATTAAAAACGAACATGACTCTGTAGTGGAAGTCACTGCATTAAAAACAGACATGACTGTAGTGGAAGTCACTGCATTAAAAACGGACATGACTCTGTAGTGGAAGTCACTGCATTAAAAACGGACATGACTCTGTAGTGGAAGTCACTGCATTAAAAACGGACATGACTCTGTAGTGGAAGTCACTGCATTAAAAACGGACATGACTCTGTAGTGGAAGTCACTGCATTAAAAACAGACATGACTCTGTAGTGGAAGTCACTGCATTAAAAACGGACATGACTCTGTAGTGGAAGTCACTGCATTAAAAACGGACATGACTCTGTAGTGGAAGTCACTGCATTAAAAACGGACATGACTCTGTAGTGGAAGTCACTGCATTAAAAACGGACATGACTCTGTAGTGGAAGTCACTGCATTAAAAACACACATGACTCTGTAGTGGAAGTCACTGCATTAAAAACAGACATGACTCTGTAGTGGAAGTCACTGCATTAAACACAGACATGACTCTGTAGTGGAAGTCACTGCATAAAAAACAGACATGACTCTGTAGTGGAAGTCACTGCATTAAACACAGACATGACTCTGTAGTGGAAGTCACTGCATAAAAAACTGACATGACTCTGTAGTGGAAGTCACTGCATTAAAAACGGACATGACTCTGTAGTGGAAGTCACTGCATTAAAAACAGACATGACTGTAGTGGAAGTCACTGCATTAAAAACAGACATGACTCTGTAGTGGAAGTCACTGCATTAAAAACGGACATGACTCTGTAGTGGAAGTCACTGCATTAAAAACGGACATGACTCTGTAGTGGAAGTCACTGCATTAAAAACGGACATGACTCTGTAGTGGAAGTCACTGCATTAAAAACGGACATGACTCTGTAGTGGAAGTCACTGCATTAAAAACGGACATGACTCTGTAGTGGAAGTCACTGCATTAAAAACGGACATGACTCTGTAGTGGAAGTCACTGCATTAAAAACGGACATGACTCTGTAGTGGAAGTCACTGCATTAAAAACGGAACATGACTCTGTAGTGGAAGTCACTGCATTAAAAACACACATGACTCTGTAGTGGAAGTCACTGCATTAAAAACAGACATGACTCTGTAGTGGAAGTCACTGCATTAAAAACAGACATGACTCTGTAGTGGAAGTCACTGCATTAAACAGACATGACTCTGTAGTGGAAGTCACTGCATGAAAAACAGACATGACTCTGTAGTGGAAGTCACTGCATTAAACACAGACATGACTCTGTAGTGGAAGTCACTGCATTAAAAACAGACATGACTCTGCAGTGGAAGTCACTGCATTATAAACAGACATGACTCTGTAGTGGAAGTCACTGCATTAAAAACAGACATGACTCGGTAGTGGAAGCCACTGCATCCACTAATGCAGGTTAAAACTGAACCATGCAAAGCTCCAGATCCAGAACCACTTGAGACTTCTCTGGACCTGAGCCCGTTTAAGATGGACTGAGGGGAAGTAGAAAACTGTCCTGTGGTCTGATGAATCAAACTCTGACATTCTTTTTGGAAATCCTGGACGCTGTGTCCTCCGCTCTAAAGAGGAGAGGGACCACCCGGCTTGTTATCAGCGAACAGATCAAAGCCAGCGTCCCTGATGGTATGGGGATCAGAAGAGTCCATGGCATGGGTAGCTTCCACATCTGTGAAGGCTCCATTAATGCTGAACAATATCTACAGGTTTAGGAGCAACACATGCTGCCATCCAGACCATGATGTCTTCAGGAAGACCTTACAGATTTCAGCAAAACCACATTCTGCACGTGTTACAACAGCATGGCTCTGTAGTAGAAGAGTCCAGGTGCTGAAGTGGTCTGCCTGCAGTCCTGACTTGTCACCCATTGAAACCAAAAATATGACAAAAGAGACCCTGAATCTGAGTCCCAGCTTCTTTGGAATCCAGGATGTATAACCTGTGTATTGGGACGTGTCTGAGCACGCTCCTCACGTCTGTACACGTGTTGTTTTTAATGTTCCCACAGTTAATGAGAGGAAACTAAATAAGATGGGAATGTGACGCTCCAGGATTAAATTAAGCTCTGAAAGTGACAACCTTTACCTGATCACACCGACTGCTCTCATTAAAACTACCGACATCCTCCGCCTGTAAATCCTCCGAGACGAATCAGAGAGCTGAGACACAGCGAGGAGAATCGGCAGGAAGCAGCCTGAGGTTTGGTGGTGGGAAAAAAAAACAACAACTAAAGTCTCGTCCCGACACGGCCGAGAGACTCACGGATCAATTCATCAACAGATTGAACTGAGGAGGTTTTTGTGTGACCTGAAGAGAGGGCTTCAGATTCTGGGAAATAAGAAGGAGACATCTGAAAACAATAAACACAAACATCCTCCATAATCGCCTCTTTTTAGGTCGGTTCTTTTCCAGGACTGTCCCCATGTTTTCTCAGTATTTTTAGAGCTAAGAGGGATTAAAAACAAATATCTGGATCATTGAGGACAATTATTGTTTCAGTCTTTACTCCAATCCTGAGAGACTCACTGTTCTCCACTATTTCTATATTTGTATGCAACTTTAAACTGACTCTACACTCTCTGTGTTAATCCTGTTCTCTGCATTAACACATATATGAGTGTAAGACAGATTATATGATATTTTAGATTCAGTGTCACTGATTTACAGATGAAATTCACAAATACTCTGCTGTATTAAACATGATTAGAATGACTCTCTGATGTAATATCACAGAGAAAATCACTTTAATGGATCATTATTTTAATCATAAAACAGTCTGCATGAATAATTCCAGGTATTTTCGTACTT